>NW_006400230.1:374889-411267 GCF_000299155.1 Elephantulus edwardii | reverse complement strand
ATTGAATGTACCCTGGACTGCCAAGAAAACAAACAGATCCATCCTAGAGAGAGTTAAACCAGGCTCCTCCTTGGAGGCAAGGATTTTGGGGCTTCGTCTGACATACTTTCGACATGTTGTAAGGAGAGACAGGTCCTTGGAGAGGGACATCATGCATGGTAGGGTGGAGGGGAAGACCCTCTATGAGGTGGATTGATTCAGTGACTGGGGTAATCGGGATGGGTGTGTCAGAGGCAGTGTGACTGGCACAGGATAGAGCAGGGTTTAGGGCTGTTGTACATAGTGTCAATATGAGTCGCAAACGATTCGACAGCACATAACAACAACAACAACTTTCTCACTTATTGAAATGAAAATATGCTTTGTCCCCATCTCCCTATTTATTATCAGTCTCTCAAAAAAAGGGGGGGGATTCTTCATTCTCAGTACCAGCTTAGGTTCCAGCGCTTGATTAAACAACAAAATGAAGACACTGAACCTGTCTGTGTAGATTCATGGAACCTAGAAGGGTTCTGGTGTAATGTTTTACAGTGTGCTATGGAGTAGAGAGCCCCGGAGCATTCTCTTGGCTAGAATCTGTGAAGGGAGCTCTGGTGGTATATTCAGTAGGGCACTGTGCTGCTCTGTGGTGGTTTGTGTCCTCCAGTGGCTCAGAGAGAAAAAAGATGAACTATTCCCCCGCCCCCTAGTGTGATTTACAGCCTCAGAAACCTGCTGGCAGGTCAGCTGTGTGTTGGTCTGACCCAGAGCTGAATCTCTATAGCAGCAGATCACAAAGTCCTTTTTTCCCATGGCCTATAGGGGAGGTTTGAACCTCTGATCTTTAGGTTCAGTAGCTGAGTATAGGTATTTAAACTTATGTTGACTGAGTGTGTGTGGGATTAGTGGTGGAATGATGGTGGGAAGGTGTTGGATGAGTGAATGAATGAACTTATAAATGAATAAGTGCAAAATGAATTCTGGGGAACAGAGGGAACCAGAAAACAAATATATTTTTGTTTGGAGAAAGCTAGAGGGGATTTTTAGGAGTCCCTTGGGTGATGCTGATAGTTCATATGCACACTGTTGGCGGAAAGGTTGGAAGTTTGGGTCCACCTAGAGGTGCCTTTGAGGAAAAGCCCTGTGATCCACTTCCTGACACACATGGGGTTGGGGTGACCAGTGGCAGCTGGCAAATGGGTGCTCAGATACTTCTCTTTCTTCTCCCTGTCATCCATCCACATGAGAGTCCTTACTTCTGGCTTATTCCTCCAGGCAGTTCTTACTGCTTGCTACTCACACTGATAGGACTTGTTGCTTACATTTAAAAATATGGGTAAAAGTCCATGAAAACTCTTTACTGTTATGTGAAGTCATTCAGAAGACCAAAGGAATCTCAGGACTAATAATACTCAGATTTAATTAACACTCCTTCCCAATTACTAGAGAATGAAGTTGGCTGCTTTGGCAGTGTGTGTGGGTCGGGAATCTGGGTCAGCTTGCGTTTTCTGGCTATGTTGGTGAGCACCTTTTTCTTCTCTTCCAGGGCTGCGCTGTTACCAGGATAATGAGCGGCTGAGATGGACGTGTCCTCCTCAGCCTCCACCACGGAGAAGGGAGGCTGCAGAAGTGGGCGTCTGGAAGGCACTGACTTCCCTCAGCTGGCCAAGAAGACAGGGGCAGCCCTAGCTGCCCAGGGAGGTACTTTTGAGTTTTGCACATTTTCTTTGTAACTGGTTTTTCCATGGGCTCGTCAGGAATGAATTGGGGTAGGGGTGCTGTCAGGCTAGCGTGCTGTGATTCTTGATGCTGAGGTGTCTGATGCTGAAGGACTCTGGGTGAATGTGACTGACATGCTTGGAGATGCCTGGAGAGGCTGCATCTTGGCTGTTGCTGCCAAGTTCTGTTTTAAAAAGTAATTGTCTCCTGGTCCTGCTGGCTGTAATTAGAGGGTCGGGTACTCCATTTAACATTCTTAGGTGAATTTCTGGCCAACTTAATTACAGAAGGGTTTCAGGAGCTACGGCCTCTCCTGTTACTGCCCCAGAGAGGGATCCAGGGTGGGTCCTGGCAGTCTGAGCCAAGAACGTTTGGCCGGAAGAGGGCCCTCCCCTGAATCTTGGCTTCCATTTGGAGGCCACAAGACTATTTCTGTCTCTTGAGTAATGGAGAGACTGGATTTCTTTTTATTCTTTTTTATTCCAGTGCACTTAGTCTTGCTCTGTTGCTCAGGGCCCAGCTCTGAGCAGCGCTCTGCTGCTTGGGGTAAGGCTTTGTCACACTTGTTTGATGATCCCCTGGGGTTTGTTCAAATGCAGATCTTGGTAGTAGTCCTTTTTTCTGTATTCCTAAGAGCTGAATCTGCCACCTGAAGGGCCTTACTCAGGGGCAGGGGGGACTAGGATGTAGGGTTCAACCCCAGGGGAGAGTGTGGTGAGGGCACCAGTGTGTGCCCTCGTGGGCCAGCAATATGATGGCCTCATCCTGGATACTCCCTATTGGAGAGGGGCTTTCAGGGAGTGAGTGGAGTGCAGGCTGTGGAGGGTGGAGTAGGAGCCCCACTGGGTTTAAGAAGGTGACAGAGTTGTTCTTAGGTGCCATTAAGAGATCTAACCGTGTCCTATCTTTGGTGTGTGGATAGGCTCAAGCCCATTGCTATAGACAACATACCGGTCCATCATGTTGAGGGTCTTTCTCTCCTTCCCTGACCCTCCTCTTTCTAGCATGATGCCTTTTTCCAAGGACTGACCCCTTCTGACAACGTGCTCAATGTATATGAGATAGTATTTGACTGTCCTTGCCTTTCAAGAGCACCCTGGTTACATTTCCTCCAGACAGACCTGTTGTTCTTTTAGCAGTGCATGGGATATTTAGTACTCTTTTCTAACACCATGGTTCAAAGGTATTAACTCTTCTGTCATCCTTTCAGATGTATGGGAAGAAGTTTGTATACATTGTTTTTCACTCCGTATCTTTCCCCTTTCCTTTACCCACCCTGTCCTCCACCCATCCAATTATACAACTCTATGATTAAGCTCCCTCAATCTTCACCCTTTAGCTCCCCTCCCCACCTTAGTTTTTCATACTCGTTCTACAATAATGGTCTTATACAGCATTTGTCCTTATGGGACTGAGTTAGTTCACTTAGCATAATGCTCTCCAGTCCCTCCCAAGTTAGGTAGTGATTTACGAAATAATTGTTCCTTTGGGCTGCGTAATCATGTGAATGTACCATAATTTCTCAGTCTATTCCATTGTGGTTGGACATCTGGCCTGTTTCCATGTTCTTGCTATGGTGAATAACACTGCTATGAACATTGGTGTACAAATTTTGTTTGTGCCTCAGTTTTCATTTTCTCAGAGTATATTCCAAGCAGTGGACTAGCTGAGTCATGAACCTTCACATAAAAATGCATGTGTCTTCCTTTCTCAGAGGAGGACATTCAGATGGCCAACAGACACATGCGAAAATGCTCAAAATCACTGGTGATAGAGAGACAAATCAAAACACCAAGGAGATACCATCTTACTCCAGTAGCAGTGGTAAAGTTTAGCAGCATAGCAAGTAATAAACGTTAGAGAGGATGTGGTAAGATTGTAAAATGGTACAATAACTCTGGATGGCAGTTTGACATTTCCACTTTACTCTTTAAGTGGACATCCTTTTACCTTATCAGTTTGGAGAGGCTCTTGATAGATTTCCACAGTACAACACATCTTTTGCTTTCTGATTGATGTTTCCCTCTACTGGCTACTGTAATTCCTTTAATTTATTGCCTCTGAAAACCCTTTGGAGGGTCAGCAAAGAGCTGGCTCTTCTGAGTTGTTGTGACAGCTTGTCGTACTTCCCTGACCAGCAGGAATTGGTAGGCGATGAAATTAACTACTCAAGACTTTGCTTAGTCAAAAGGTAAGTTGAGTATCCTCTTGACCTGTATGTCCTCATAGCTTTTATTGACAAGTTTCTCATTCCATAACCAGTGAAGTATGTTAACTGGACTCCAAGATGCTTTTTACTGTTTCTTTTCTTATTTGCTGGCCTTCCCTGTTTCCATAACCTCATCCATGCTAGATGGTAGCATCAGCGGGAGAATCAAGGTCTTGCATGTCCCAGGACAGGGGTTTGTTTCATCTTTAACCCAGGTAGCTCCTACCTTAGTCAGATTAGGTGGTAACGCCTGAAGGCTAGGCATTTAGTGTGTATATTTGAGTCTGTGATAAGTGCATTAGATAAATGCTGGCTTTCCTGATCTTCAAGGGAAAATACTTCATTCAGCTTAACATGTAAAGAGTAAAAGATGGGAAAATAAAGTCTGTCATTAAGAACAAGCCTGACCAAAACAGTTAAAATTTTCCTTCCTGTTCGTTGAAAAGGTCATCTTTCACACAGGTCATAAGGTCTCATTATTATGAATAGAAAGGAGTGCTGCCCAGCTATAGATTGCAGGGTGGTGAGGCAAAACAACAGGTAAAGGATTTTAACTTAATAAGGACATTTTCCTCAAAATTGCCTCTCTAGACTAAAAGGACACTTCTCCCTTTAAAAATATTATTAAGGAAATGTTAGGGTGCTTTGGTGGTCTAGTGGCAGGAAGTTGTGCTGCATCTTGATGGAACAAGGTAGCACAATCTGGAAGGCATGCAGCTTGAAGCCACCAGCTGATCCACAGGAGAAAGATAGGCAATCTCCTCCCGTGTGATTAACTGCCTCTTAACACCCGCTGAAGGGTCAGCCTTTGGTCAGTTCCGACTCAGTGGTACAACAGAAATGTTAGTTTTCTGTTGCTTTCTTGCTTGTTGCAAAACAATTCTCCCTCCGGTGTCTGAGATTCTAATAGTGTGGGAAGAGACTGCCCATGCTTCTCCCTAGGAGCCCCTGTTTGCAGTCTAATTATAACACATTATGCCACCAAGGAACTCTGGTGGCTTAGTGGATAGTTGTGCTGCTAGCCCAAACACAGGTAGTTCAAATTCACCAGCTGCTCTGAGGGAGAAGAGTGGGCAGTTTCCTCTTGTGTGACCTCCTGCCTCCGAAAAAACACTGGAGGGTCAGCTATGAATCAGTTCTGACTATCTGACAATGACATGCCTCCCAAGTCCCTGGGTAGTTCACGAGGTTTGCTCATTTGGTTCCTAAGCCAAATCTTGTTGGTTCAAGACTGCCCTGATGGAGAACCCCAGTCATTGAAAACTCTTATCGGGCAGTTGGGACACTCTTAGGGTGGTCAGGAGTTAGAATCCTCTCATTGACCACTGGTCCAAAGTCTCTGATCTTTATTAAATCCTATTGGGTGGTGAACAGAAGTGCTGTGAACAGGAATCTTCCTTCAGTCAGCAAGCTTCTGATGTGGCCTCCGAGCCCTAAAGGAACTCTGAACCCTGAGTGGAGGTGCACCCAGGGGAGGGTGGCCTGAGCAGAGGTGGTGTGTACCACCGAGATGGATGCCCCTTAAAGGTAGGCTCCTCTCTGCTAAGCTCTGGGACTCAGTGTTTGATGGTGATCTGGTGTCACATGGTGTTTGGAACTTGTGGAGTCTGTGTGGCCAGAAGTGTGGGAGTGAGCTGCATCCTTTAAAGCAGCTTGGTAGGCTTGGGCCTGCAGCAGGGTGCTGTGTGTGGACAGTGGGTGAGGTGGGAAAAGGGGAATCCCACTAGGACTGGACAGATGGTGCATGGTGCTAGGTGGTCTGGAGCATGGGTGCTGGATGTGGACAGTGGGTGAGGTGGGCTAGGACAGGCAGTGTGTGGTGCTAGGTGGTCTGCAGAGGGGTGCTTGGTGTGGACAGTGGATGAGATGGGAAAAGGGGAACCCCACCAGGACTGGACAGGCAGTGTGTGGTGCTAGGTGGTCTGGAGCATGGGAGCTGGATATGGACAGTGGGTGAGGTGGCCCTGTACTGGTGGTGCATGGTGCTAGATGGCTGGCAGAGAGGCACTGGGTGTGGACAGTGGATGAGGTGGAAAAGAGAAATCACGCCAGGCCTGGACAGGTGGTGCATGTTGCTAGGTCGTCTGGAATGTGGGTACAGGGTGTGGACAGTGGGTGAGGTGAGCCTTGATAGGGTGGTACGTGGTGTTAGATGGTCTGGACCGTGGGTGCAGGGTGGGAACAGTGGATGAGATGGACCTGGATAGGGTGGTGCATGGTGCTTGGTGGCCTGCAGTGGGGTACAGGTTTGGGACAGTGGGTGAAATGGGGAGAGGGGAATCACACCAGGCCTGGACAGATGGTGCATGATGCTAGGTGGGCTGGAGCATGAGTCTGGGTGTGTGGGCCTGGACAGGGCACTGTGTGGTGCTAGGTGGGCTGGAGCACAGGAGCAGAGAGCTTTTTTATCTCTAGAGACTGAGTGACCATCTTGTTCTGTGGCCTGTTTGCAGAGCAAGTGAGGGTGTCAGGAAGTTACTGGGCTGACTTCCCTGGGCTCTCTCCATCTCCACTACACCCCTGGCTTCTGCCAGGCCTAATTAATTGTTTCAGAAGCACATGAGATTGTCGCTGGTCTGGCACTGTGGTCAGTAGCTCACTCCATAAGGGATGGCTTACCTCAGCTTGGTGACACCTGCTGAGAATTTTGTGTCCTATGAGGATGGAGGGGCCCTGAGGTCCAGACCCTGTGAAGCATGTGTTTAAAGTGGACCTGTGTTCAGGGTGGCTTCTGGTCTCTTCTTCAGCCCAGCCCCACCTCATCCCACCACTGCTCCTGCCAGACTTCAGTGAACACATGGCCTTTAAGCAGAAAGCTGTCCTTTGTGAAAAATCACAAAGATAGAGGATCGAGTAATTAAACTGTGGAACATGACTGAATGTCCTTAAATTGTTTCTACAGACTTTAAATAGTGGGGGTTGGGTGTTTATATTGTTAGGTGGAAAGCAGGAGGACACAGGTCATGTTGCAATGCTGTCATCATTCTGTAAAGGTATTGAGAGATACTGCTAGCAGAGGCAATCCTGATTTGGGGCCCTGGTGGACTTTTCATGTTCCTTCCAAATTTTCTGTACGTATGTGCACTGTGTAGAGGAGGGCCTTAAGCCTTCTACACCCTTCTGTTATAGTAGAAATACTTCTGGGGAGGAGTGTTCTGGAGCCAGCCCTTTTGAATCTGCCATCAGATTGGTAATTAGAGTCTGGCCATGATGGGAGTATTTTACCACAAAATAGCAAATACTGGAAGTCAGGTGGTAGGAGTGCTCTGAAGTAAAGCTTGGAAAACTCATAGAAGCTTCTGGCCCTAGGATAGTGTGGCTAGCCTGTGGGGGAGCCTCTTGTCCAGTCCCTTCTGTGTTACAGCTGAGGAGCTTCAGGATGCTGGGGGAAAGGGATGGAACCAGGGCTCCCAGTTTCCTCACCTGTAAGCTGGGCTGGGTCCCTGGTGATGACCCTTTGCAGTATGTCAGATAAGTGCTTGCTTTGAGACTGTTAGAACGTGATTCAGGTCTGAAAGGCTGAAACCCACCTCTTCAGAGAAGTGTGTGTTTTCCCTTTCAGCCTTGGAAAGATCCCCTTGTCTGTCTAGATGGTCACAACTGTGAGGCCATGGTTGACTTGTGAAGGCATTTTGCAAGTTACCCAGTGTGATCAAGGGTTGCTTGACATCTGTGTGTCAGCAGGTTGAGAAATTTGCAAGCCAGTGTTTGTACTCCACATGGCCTTTCCTGCACACCTCACTGCTGTACCACACACCTCACTACACCATACATCTCACACCTCATTGCACCACCCACCTCAGTGCTGCACCACATAGCCCACTGCTGCACCACACACCTCACTGCTGCACCTCACACCTCACTGCTGTACCACACACCTCATTGCTGCACCTCACTACACCACACATCTCACACCTCACTGCACCACATACTTCACTGCTGCACCATACACCTCACTGCTGTACCTCACATCTCACTACACCACACACCTCACTGCACCACACACCTCACTGCTGCACCACACATCTCACTGCTGCACCTCACACCTCACTGCTGCACCACACACCTCACTGCACCTCACACCTCACTGCTGCACCACACATTGCACTGCACCTCACACCTCACTGCACCACACACCTCATTGCTGCACCTCATACCTCACTGCACCACACACCTCACTGCAACACACACCTCACTGCTGCACCACACACCTCACTGCACCACACACCTCACTGCTGCACCACACACCTCACTGCACCTCACACCTCACTGCTGCACTTCACACCTCACTGCACCTCACACCTCACTGCTACACCTCACACCTCACTGCTGCACCACACACCTCACTGCACCTCACACCTCACTGCACTACACATGCCCCACAGGCCTTTACAACCTCTGTGTGCAGTGTTTGTACTCTCTGCCACCGTAGCCCCTGCCTGCAGATCTGCCTCTGAAGCTGCACCATGTTCACTAATAAGCATCCACATTGCCTGGGAGAGTGAGCAGCAGAAGCTGGAAGGAGCTCCTTCCCATCTCTTCAGACATGTGGATGCTTTGGAGGCCATCATCTTTGGTGATTTCAAAATCACCTCTGGCCCACAGGCTTGTTTGCCTATTAATATCTGTAATTGTTGTTGCATTACTGTACTGTTAAATCAGGACCCATACCAGCCTATAGCTCAACCTCAGGTGAGTTTTCAGAGGCAGTTAAATTACTTAGGAGATTGCCCATCCTTCACCTGCAAAGCTGCTGGTGGCCTTTGGGATTGCAGCTCAGCTTCTTCTAGAATGATGTAATCTTAAGGGTGGTTTGATCCAGCTATTTCTCACTGATTTACGCCAAAATGGTACAATGACAGTCAGATTGTCCCCTCTCTCAGCAAATATTTTTTCAGGTATTTCTGAACCTCTCTGTGTGCTGCCTGGATCTGGGCTGAAGGATCTGAAAGGCATTGTAAAGCTGGAGATGGGCTCTGCTTTCCCAAGTTTTGTGAGACCCTGAAACCAAGCAGTTGAGACTGGTGTTAGGAACTTTGGAAGTTGGTGTGGTGGTTGGTGCCCAGCTTTCCTGAATATCAAATATGTGCTGACCCCGTGGCTTTCCTAGTGTGGCTCTCTACCATTGCGTCTCCTGGGAACACTCAGTTCCCACTCAAGATCACTGAGTCAGAGACTGGGAGTGGGCCCAGCAATCTATGCAGATTTAGAAGGGCCATGCTAGGCTCTGTGTCCTATAGGGCTGACCCTTATTGAGCCTTTGCATTTCTATCTGTAAAATGGGAGTCATATTAGGACCTAATGCATAAAACTGCTATATAAAGAATTCAAAAGCCTCATTACTGTGGAGTCAGAACTAAGTTGGAATTAAGCTGAATTTCCAGCAGGTTTCCCAGCCTGCTAATCTTACAGTAGGAGAGTACCCATCTTTTCCCCGAGGTGGATTTGAATCTCCAGAGAGGTGCCACTTTTGGGTTGGCAGCACGGCTCCCTGCGGACCAGGCCACCAGCGTTCCCTACAGAAACAGAATGCATGATGGTCACTCCTGCTGACACATCAGCAAATGCACTTTTCCTCCCTGCCTGTTAGTGTAGGCAGCGTGTAAGAAGCAAGCACCTGTCATATTCCAACCCCACTGGCTTCTGCAAGTCACTGTACTTGTCTGTGCTTGAGTTTCAGATTCTGTAAAATGTGACCTCTTCCATCTTTTGAGATATGCTTGAGTTAAACCACATAAAATGCACAGAAAAATGAGCGCCATGAGAGGTGTTCTCTTTCTCCTCTCCTTGGTCACCAGTACCTGCCTGACTTGTGAGCTCTCTGCTGCTTTGCTGATCCTTGCAGTCTGACCCACCAAGACTGGAAAGCAGGTGGGAAGCTCAGGTTTCTGTGTTGAGGAGTGACCCTGGTGGCCTCTGTGTGCTGGAGGCTTACACCCAGCGAGAGGTTGTAGTGCTGGCCAGACCTCCAGGCTTTGGGACAAGGTACAGGCTGCCCCAGTTGCTCATGAGATCCCCTGGGGTGCAGCTGGTCTGAGTCACAGACCTGGATTCCAGGAGCCTCGGGTCATGGCCTAAGCATCACTGCTGACCAGTGAGGGAGGTGAGCACAGTAGTTGCCACGAACCTCCTTGTTCAGCTCCATCTTGGTGGAGCCCGAGGAGGCCCATGGCTTCTCTGAAAGTGTTTTAGTGTCACATTTTCCTAGAGGACACCCTGGGGAATAGTGTGTTGAAGCTCCTCAGTCCTCCAGCATTTCCAGGGCGGGTCCAGGACTGGGCATCCTCCTGACCTAGATGGAGTATGGCCAGCAGGCTTTGTGAGGTCCTCCCGGTCCTGGTGGTTTGATGTCTTCACCCCAGGCTGCCAGGGCCATATCTAGGAGGGCTACCTGTTGTCCTCTCTGAGATCCCCTGCCCTGAGGCTGGGGCTCAGGGTGTTTGTGTGGAGCCAGCCAAGGGCTTATCTGACTGCTCTGCTGGCCATACCTGTGCCTTGGGCCCAAGTTGTACTCAGTTGTGAGTAAGTGAGCAGTTACTCCCGTTTAAGTGAGCTTTAGCATTTCTCTGCTGATGGTTTCAAGCTTGTTTTATGGCGGAGCCTCATGGACCACTTTCTGTAGACTGATGCATCTCCCTGAGTCCACATGAGAGGCTGGACCCCACAGCTGGGGGCCCCCAGCTGTACACAGCTGGCCAAGGTCAGAGTATGGATCCCAGAGCCTGAGCCCTCCTCCTGTGCACAGCCAACTGGGTGGGTGTGAGGCCAGGTGACGGTGGCAGACTGGAGCTCTGAAGCCCCACTCTCATGCACACCCAGCCTGGATGAGTGTGGAACCAGGTGGAGGTGTGGGATTGGAGCCCTGGAGCCCTGTTCCTGTGAACAGCCAGCCTGGGTGGGTGCAGGACCAGATGGGGGTGGGACGGGAGCCCCTCTTCTGTGCAGCTGGCTTAATTGAAGGTATGGGTCTGTGAGACCTGGATCATCCCAGCCACCACTTACCAACTGTGTGTTCTGGGGAAAGGAAGCTAACTTCTGAAGCTTATGAGGTGAGACTTAATATGGCATCTATTTTGGAGCTGAAAACTACAGCAGAACAGCAGTATATTCATTTGGGGGTTGTGACTCCAGAAACCCTGGTGTCTCAGTGTAGCTGCTCTGTAGGGTTCCGGGGCTGAATCTTCATGGAGGCAGATTGGTAGGCCCTTCTGCTGTGGTCAGCCTTGTTGGTGTGAATCTACAGTCTTAGGTTAAGACACTCTGTTGTAGCAGCCAGGGACCTACTTCTGGACTCCTGGGAGAGTGAGTGGGAGCGAGCGTGAAGGGAGCGTATGTGAGGAGAGGTTAGCAAGAATGGCTGGGTAGATGGAGTCAGCATTAGAAGCACAGTTTCGAGCATTCCTCAGGCTTGCCAGGGCCTCACGCTCGGAATGTGGTCCTTGCCTCTAATGTGCAGACCCCAGTGCTGGAGTCCTGGGAGTGTGAATGGGAACAAGCATGAGGGGAGCATGCATGCGGGGAGTGCGCGTGAGGAGAAGTTAGCAGAAGTGGCTGGGTAGATGAAGTCAGTGTTAGGCGCAGGGGTCCAAGTGTTCCTCAGGCATGCTTGTGCCTCACACTTGGCCTGCGCTCTGTCCCCACCTCTAACGTGCAGCCCCCAGGGCTGGGGCTCCAGCCTGGCCTGGACAGGTGTGCTGCTCGGCATACCCCACCTGCCTGCCCACCTTGTACTGTGAAGGCCTTGCACACATCTTTGTGCACCATATGTATTTTCTGGTGGACGCCAGTGAGCTGGTGATCTCTTTCCCCCTGGATCAAGTGCACCCAGGGCAGTGCTGGGGGACCCCAGGACACTTCCTCTTTTCTTGTGTTCATTCTGGATGCTTAATGAACATAGGGTTGGGGGTTCTGGATCGTTCAGCTATAAAGCCTGGAGAAGCTATTCAGTCCAGGCCATTTTACAGGTGGGAAAGCTGAGACCCTGGGGCATGACATGCAGAGGTCATCAGATGATACCTTTGACACTGTGATTCAGTTCCCTCAGGAATTGCTCCTTCCTAAGACTCGCTGTCCCTTAGCCCAGCCCCTCATGATCCAGACCCCCATTTCTCACATTACTGGTGTTTATGTCGGAAACATTTTCTGATGTTTGTTTCTGTCAAAACTAATTTCGACATTTCTAAAGCTTGGTGAAAATACAGCCTCATTACTTGGATGTCACCTCATGCTTTACTGTTAGTGTGTTCTGGGGTTTATCATTTTACTCATGTTTAACACGGCTGCACCAGGCATGCTCTATTAAATCTAGCTTATTTTACATTCCTGTCTGGAATTATTTATTTGTAACAATTTTCTCTCTATCAAAAGACACAGCTAATGCTGTGTTTTAATGTGTTATTTACACACAAAATAACCTATTTACAACTGGGTATGCGCTAGAGGGAGAATGGATGGGCTGGTTTCCTGTGTTCCCCTCTATCGGAGTTTAACAATCTGGATTGCTAATAGAACCATTTGTCATGAGTGTGAGGGGCACGCACTTCCTGTCTGTGGCCAGGTCTCAGTGCCTGTAATCTCAGGAACCTTTGAGGATAATGAAGTAAAGAACTGAGTGTTTGGAGTTGGGGGTGGGGAGTAGAGAGCCTGGAGGAGGCTGTTACCCCTGACTCCCCGACCCTGCAGTCTCTAAATTCATATGCATATTCGATGGAAGGCTCTGAAATGTGATGAGTGATATGGATAGGGCAGAAACCTAGAGGAGCTAAGAGTTTCCCTCTGGGGCCACAGTGCTCTGCTGTAGGAGGTTCCAAGGAATCTGTAATGTACAGACATTTGGGAGGCGGCCACCTGCCATGCTCATGGAGGTTTTTTGAGGGCAGCCTCCATGTCGGGCCCCCAGGGCATGTGGTTTCCACTGGGCAGTGAGTTGGTCTATTGGTTATAGTGTGTGAGGTGGTAGTGGCATGGGTGAGAGACCTGGAAAACATGTAGGCTGCAGTGGGACAGGAGACACTCCTAAGGCTCAGCAGTGTCCCCACTGCAATAAAGGGCCTGGACTGGTAAGGGAGAGGCCGAGGCCTAAGAGAGGCAGAGCCTAGGCCCCCCAAGTGTCCTGCAGGCAGATACAGTGGGTAAGCACAGGGCACCTGGCACCCCTGTCACTGTGTATGTTAGTTCCCGAGAGCTGCCATAAGGAATGACTACACACCATGGGGTAGAAACCAACAGAGGCTGTTCTCTCCCAGTTAGGACACCAGGACCTGCAGTCCAAGTGTCAGCAGGGCAGGATCCCTGTGGTGGCCAGCTCCGGCCCAGCTCTGCCTGGATTTCACGTGGCCTCTTTCTCTATGTCCTTTTCATTTTTGTCTCTACATTGTCACTTGCCGTTGGATTGAGGGCCCACGCTGTCCAGAACGATCTCGTTTCATATCCTGAATTAAGTCTGCAAAGATCCTTACTCTAAGAAGGCCACTCTGAGAGTCTGGATGGACATAATTTTTTTTTCTGGGACCCGATGGGATTGACTGACACAGTAGCTGTGATACTGTAGTCAAGCTGGTGACAGTGGCACACGGTAGGGCAGGGTTCCAGTCTGTTGTTCACAGAGTTGCTGTGAGACGTTGTCAACAGCACCTAACAACATGCCAGGGAAGAAGGAGGTTTCGTGATTACCATGAGTGAAGCCCGGATGAGTGTGTGGCCATTCAGCCAAGCAAGTTGAGGGCTTCTTTAAAGGCCACCGTTGGAGGGGCTGAAAGGGAAGAAAAAGAATTGTTCCAAAGCTGCAGCCCTATTTGAAGCTTTCTGTGGCCCGAGGGGACAGATGGTAAGGGAGATTGAGTGTGAGCTGGTGATGGGGATATAGGACACAGGTGCCAGAGTCCTTGTCCCCAGAGAGAAGCAGAGACCTCAGTCACTCTGTGTTGTTTTCACTGTTTGATGCATGGGCCGTTCAGGGCACCTGGATGGGAGGAGTAGGACCTGGAAGGGTTTCTGGGGATGGAGTGAGGGCCTGAGAATGCCACTGCTTAACGCCCGAGGTAGTCAGGTTCAGAGTTCATAGGCACAGTGAAGGGGGGGCAAGGCTGATAGAGAAGCTGCTTCCTGACTGTATGCAACTTAACATGGGTCAGTGGGATAGAGCAGAGCAGCCAGCTGCTGGGCAGCCATAGAGCCACTTCCCTGCTGGCCTCCCTGGACTGCTCTGACCCAGTGTCCTGCTCTTTACTATGGATGTAATACTTACCTTTGAGGGCTGGGATTACAGCTGGAGTGTAAAGTGCTTAGCCAGTACCTGGCACGTGGTTGGCATTTTGCTGTTATTAGTATGATTGCAATTGTTCTTATTATTAATTAAAGAACTGTTTCCTGAGAGTAGCATGTACTGCTGATGAATATTTGGGAGAGGGGATCAAGGAGGCAGCACTCAGGAGCCTAACCTGAGAGCCGTGAGTCCACACACTGGGTGAGAAGCCTTCTGGACGAGGAGCACCCTGGCAGAGGCCCCGGGGTGTGAGGGTGGCACAGGCAGGGCAGCATGCTGAGAGGAAGTGCAGGCAGCTACTGCTGGTCTTGCCAGCTGCTTGATGGAGGACTCACTCTCTTCTCCTGAGCCTCTTGCTCCTAGTCCCAGCACATACCACTGTTTTAGGCTGAAAAGCCCTGGCTTGTTTGAAATCTCCTTCGGGACTGTGTGGCTGTTACCAGCCCTCCCTCTCGGTAGCAAGAACAGGGGAGACTGCAGCGGTTGCTGTCTGGGGTTCACCAGGTGAATCAGTGTGAGGTATGCAGACTGGGCCTGGACCCTGTGGCGTGGACCTACAGCCGCGGTGTTTGGGGAAGGTAGTTGGAAACCCTGAGCAGCAAGGTCTGGTCAGAGGAGGGCTTGCATTTGCCCTCCACTCCTGCTCCTTTGGTGCTATCTGAGATGAAGGTTTGGGTTTGCTGTGATGCTGGGGTGGTAGACACTGGGTCAGGAGTGGCATCCACTTCCAAAACAACATACCCCAGTAAACTCTGAATGTTGATAAATGTTTATAGTTATAGAAAGTCTTCAGGCCTTTTCTTCATAGGATTGCAGTGAGTCATGCTTGACTCGAAGGCAATCAACAAAACAATCTCTGCAGTTTTAGAAATGAGGAAAAGTGCAGGGCAGCCTTTAACTGAGCAGGGCCATGACACCTACATGGAAGGAGCCCCCAACCCTTGGGCCTGGGTTTCCCTGTAGGAAGTTACTTGGGGCATCTCTGCATCTGTGCAGGGCACATACTGCCGTCTGCCCTCTGTGCCTCAGGCACAGCTTCCCCTTGTTCACTGCAGCCTGCTGACACTAGAGTCCCTGGTAGAGTGAGGCAGTGAGCCCATAGGAGGAGATTCAGAGGGAGAGGGATGACTGCAGATCCTGAGGCTTTATCACAGGTGGGACTCTCACTGTGTGGACCGTTGCCCCGTCTCTGGTCCCCAGCCTGTGGGGTGTCACTCTAGTCTGTGGTGTGGGCCTTGGAGAAGTACCCTGAACTCTGACCAGACTGTAGGCCAGTCAGGGTTCCTTTCAGTGCCAGCTGCCCTGTTCTGGGCTGACAGTGGGAGAGACAGAGACGGGGAGCAACAATTCCACTCCAGGGTATAAAGCAAGAGCATGTTGAGCTAACTGATTCGTGGTGACCCTGTGAACAGCAGCTCTGAACCTGACTCTGCCCTGCGCCATCCTCACCACCTCTGATCATCCTCAGCGACCTCTGCCTGCGGCTGCAGTCGCTATGTCAGTCAGTCAGTCTGTGGAGGGTCTGTGTCTCATTTGCTGTCTCCCAGCTTTCCCCAGCATGATGTCCTTTTCCAGGCACTGGGCTCTCCTGACAACATGCCCAAAGTAAGTGAGATAAGGTTTTACCATCTGTCTCCCTGGTTGCACTTCCCCAGACAGATGTGTTTGTTCTTTGTGCAAAGCCACATACGTAAATGTTTAGAGCAGCTTTATAAATAATGGCCCAAAATAGAAACAAATGATCACCGTGAGTAAATAGATAAACAAAACATGGTATGTCTATGTAATGGTCTATTATTCAACTAGAAGGAGACATAAAGTCTTAATAATTCACGAAGTGGATGAACCTTGAAAACAACAGATACAGTGAACAAAGCCAGATGTAGAGGGCATCTGTTCAGAGACTGCATTTTAGAAAATTCCCAGAAGAGGCAGACGTAGAGACAGAGAGTTACTCATTGGGCAGTGAACTTGACTGCTCAGGGCTCCAAGATACCTTTTTGGGGCAATGACCATATTCTGGAATTAGCTAGAGGTGATGATTGGTACAACCTTCTGACTTTATGGAAAACCACTGTGTTGTGTGAATTATATCTCAATTTAAAAAAGGGCAGGTTGGAGAGAAAGATGAGCGGCTGGGAGGAAGAAAGTGGAGAGAACGGGCTGTGCCCCAGTGCCGGGCTGGCCGCCCATGCCCCACTTCTCTGCAGGCCCTCTTCCCCATGCCAGTGAACCGCTTCCCTGTCAGCTCTCACAATAACTGGAGTGGAAGGAGGGTGCTAAATAAGACAACATAAATAATTACATTAAGGGTACAAGTTTTTCGGGAAGCTGAGTAAATCACTTTCCAAAGTGCATTGGCCTCCAGCCCACTTCAGCCCTTTATCACCAGTTTATATTCTCGCTTTTATTTGGAATAATTGATCAAGGGTGATGGGATTGGGGCTGTGAGTGGGGGCGGGCTGCTGGGGGGGATATTGGGGCGGGTGAGAGGGGTGGCTCTGGATCGAGGAGTCCGAGGGGCAGCTGAGCCCGTCAGGCTGGAAACATGCCTACTGGGTGGGCTGTCCAGAGTATGGCTGGCCCTTTGCTCTGTGACTCCCTTGCCTAGAGATGATCAGCCCAGAGCAAGGACACTTTCAGAGTCCCTAGAACTTCTGAGCAGCAGGGTCCCCAAGGCCAGGGAGGAGAGGGGCACAGGGCTGGGTGGTTAGAGCCAGGTGCCCTGTAGTCAGGGTTGCCTCACTGCACAGCCGTCAGGTGTGTCAGAGTGGGAACCCCTGGACACCTGAGACCTGTCCTCTCAGCCCCAGCCTTGGAGCAGGGTATGCTGAAAGTGACATTGCTATGGGTAGGGATACTTGTCCCCAAAGAGGAGGGGAGTTCTTCCCCAGTGGAAACCCATTTGGTAGATTTGGCTTCAAGATAGAATGAATCTTGAGGCCTCGGGTCCATCTCCGGGCACTTCTGCTTTCTCTCCATCCACACATTTCTTTGCCCATTCTGGTCTGGTGTCCCACAGTGAATGCTGGTGGCTTTCTCTCCACCCACACGCTTCCCTGCCCGTCGTGGGCTGGCATCTCACAGTGAACGTTGGTGGTAGTGGTTCAGCACTCAGCCACTAGTGGAAAAGCCAGTGATTCAAACCCAAAGCAGCAGCAGTAAAGTTGGCAGTCTGCTCTGGAAGGATTCAGTCCTGGAGACTGTGTGGGGCAACTCTACTTTACCCTTCAGGGCTGCTGGGAGCCAGACTTGGCACAATGTCCACAGCTTTGGCTTTCTTGGCTGGGTGTGTGGTGGCTTTTCCTTTGCAGGTGAAGATGGGCCCTTGCTTATTGAGCTCAGTGGGAGGAGGAGTGTCTGGCTCTGGAATATTCCAGCATAATCCCAGAGTGGTTTCCTGTTAGTGGGCTGGACCTCCCTGCCCCTTGTGAACCTCTCTAAGGCTACATGAAATCTAATCTGGTTACACACAGGCCAGGGGGCTGTGGGGTCAGCCCTCCAGAACCTGGGGGCTGTGCACCAAAGTGTTTAGGTGGCTCTGGGCAGGCTAGTGAACTCCCGCAGCCCTAGTCGAGGAGGATGGACAGGCAGCAGGTGGAGCCCAGGACATACTCACCTGTGGCGACCCGTAGAGGAGAAGGATAGGCAGGACCCAGGTGACGTTCACCTTCAGGTAGTAAGTGGAGAGTGGGCACTGAAGAAGGTGAAGCATTTTCTTGTCAGTCAGCTGGTGAGCTGCACCTAAAGTGACCTAGCCAGTTCCTTGCCCTAGTTGTCCTCCTTTGTCCCGATCAAGAGCTTTGGAAAGGCCAGGGAAAGGGTACGTCCCTGATACAGCCCCTTGTACTTGGGGTGGGCCATGGAAAGGTCAACAGCAAGAGGAGAAGCTGGGGATGGTGGGGACCCCATGGAAGGGCACTCTGCCTGAGAGGCTCTCACACAGGGTTGCCGGACTGGAAGGTCAGGGTTGAGACTGGAAGGTTGGGGACCCAAGGGTGTGGGTAGGGACCAGAGGGTGGAGGTGGTGACCTGAGGGTGGAGGTGGAGACTGGAGGGTGGGGTTGGGGACCAGAGGTTGGGGATGGTGCCTAGAGACTAGAGGGCAGGGATGGGGAGCCATTGAGGGGCTTTGAAATATGGCGGTGACATGTGAGAGTAAACTCAACTTGCTGAGTGACTTTTATCTAGTGACTTGAAGTATTCCATCCTCCTAAACTAAGTGTATATGGTTGGTTCCTTTGTTTTCCAAGATTACTGCTTTTCTCTTCCTTATTCCTCCCCCTTTCCTCACTATTTATTGAAGCCCTCTCCTGACTAGACACTGTTCCAGTTGCTGGATCACAGCAGAGGCCAGCCTAGCTCTCTGGATAGGAGGAACCCAGTGGGTGCTGGAGCTGTGAGGACAGAAAGGTGACTGCAGGCTGTTGAGAGGGCCAGGGTGGCAGCCTGGCCTCCATGGACAGGAGCAGTTTCTTGTCTCCAGTGGGCTGGCTCAAGTGAGACCCTGTGCTCAGGGCTGAAGAAGACACGTGCTTTGTGTGCCCTGGATCAGCACGTGGCTCTTGTGGGCATCTTTTTTTTTTTTGGCTAGCTGTTGCGCTGTGGGGAACTGGCTCTACTTGGCGCAGCTAGAGTGGTACAGAGCCACATTTCTGTTTTGACCTGCTGTGGGGACTGGGCAGAGCCTCAGGGCACAGGGTGCCCTCTGGAGGCTGGCCCAGGACCGAAGTAGGTGTACAGGGCCTCCTTGCTGTGACACTCAAGGGAACAGATGGCAGTGTCCTGTGAGCAAACCTCTGTGTGCTGGGGGAACGTTCTTTCTCCTCATCCTCTCAGTTGTCCTGGCGAGGCCCGGGAATAGCTTGTTTTTTGGGGGACTTCATCTTTCTGCAGGCTACCTGAAGCTGCTTTCTCCTCTACCTGGCTTTGGCATGCAGGTTCCACCTTACCTTTCTGTTTCTAGAACGTTCCCCCCAAGGCCATACTGCTTGGTTCTCTGCACCTCTGGGACTGGCTGGGTGAGGCCCCCATCTCAGTGCATCTGCAGGTCAGTGGGCCCCAGCGATTCTGTGTATGGCAGGAGGAAATTCCACCTGGTTCTCTCTGCTCACCTGACTGTGACCCGTGTAGAGGCGGATTGCCATGCCTTCCTTTTGTGTTTGTGTGATTTTTAAAATTGTAATTTGAGTGAGTTTACAAAGCATGTTTTCTTATTATGTTCAATAACATCAATTACAATACATATACTGAACATCCATTAATTCCATATTTCCCTTCACTTATCCCAAATTCTTGTTATCTGTTAATTATCATTCTACACCCAGCACCACTTCTTACTGGTAAGTGCATGGTGTTGTTTCCTTGTGCTAAGGAACTGTGCTGCTGACCCAAAAGCACACAGTTCCAATCTGCCAGCTGCTCTGTGGGAAATAGAGGGTCCGTCAGCTCCTGTTAGCTCTGACTTAATGACCCATGACTACTGCAAACCTTTCCTTAGCTTTTTATAATGGTGGTCTTAGATAGTTATCTGTCCTTTTGGGACTGACCGACTTTACTCAGCACGCTGTCCTCTAGATTAATCCGTGTTGTGCTTCTGACATTCCTCATTGTTGCTTCATTTGTACTCCATTGTGCGAATGTCCCATAGTTTGATTTGTTGCTATTGTGAATAATGCTGACATAAACATAGGTGTGCCATAGTAAGATAAAGGTAAATAATCCAATTGAGAAATGGACACAGGATATGAACAGACACTTCACCGAAGAAGACATTCTGATGGCCAGCAAGCACATGAAGAAATGTTCAGAATCCCTAGCACTAAGAGAGATGCAGATCAAAACAACTTTGAGATATCATCTCACCGCAGTAAGAATAGCAAAATTTAACAGAACAGCAAGCAACAAATGCTGGCGAGGATGTGGAGAAACTGGAATTCTTATTCACTGTTGGTGGGAATTTAAGATGGTGCAACAGTTGTGGAAAGCGGTGTGGCACTTTCTCAAAAAATTACAAATAGATATACCATTTGACCTAGCAGTCCCATTACTGAGAATATACCCCAGAGACACCATAACTGCCATCCAAGCAGATATATGCACACCCATGTTTATCGCAGCTTTGTTTACAGTAGCAAAGGGTTGGAAGCAACCTAAGTGCCCATCAACAAACGAATGGATAGAGAAGCTGTTTTGTATTCACACAATGGAATACTACGCCTCATTTAAAAACAAGGAACTCATGCAATATTATTCAAAATGGGTGACACTGGAGGACATTATGCTGAGTGAAATATCTCAGTCACAAAGGGACAAATACTGCATGGTGCCACTGTTGTAGAATGGGTCTGACATCAGGGTTGGGGTAAGATAGAAAACTGGATAAATTCTGTATACTGTATTGAAACAGATGAGGGAAAGAACAGATTAGAGGCAATATATGATTGAGTATTATGGTTAGCACAGGAATCCAGAATTAAGTTTGCATAGAGAAGTGTACTCGGGGTGGGGGGTGGGGAGGAAGGGATGGGGGAATTGTATACCAATGAAGGAATTTTTTTTCTTTTTAGAGGGGAGCAAACTGGTGGGGAGGGGTGGGCAGGGAGAAAAGTGCAGCAATGAATGAATGGAAATCCAAAACCTCTGTAAATGTTTATTAAAATTAATATTAAAAAAATGAAAAAAACACCAAAAATCCATAGGTGTGCATATATTTATGTCGCAGTTCTTATTTCTGTTTGTGTCTTTAGGGCTGTTGTACATAGGGTCGCTATGAGTTGCAAACGACTCGCTGGCACATAACAACATATTCTTAATAGCTGGATCAAATGGTATTTTACACTTTCACCCTTTTAAGGGTGCTTTCCATAGTCATTGCACCATTTTGTATTCTCGCCTTCTGTCCTGCTCCGTCTTAGTTTGGAAGCCATGCCTGCCTGACTTGTTAAGCATGATAGCAGTGCCTAAGCCTCCACTGACAGGTGGTGATCGGGCCCAGAAATTGAACTTGAGTCTCCATTAGGAAACTGAGAGTTCTGCCACTAAGCTGTTATGCCGCTGCCCACCCACAGGTAAATGACACAGGGGATTTAGTAGAAGTTGTTCTGCCAGCCGAGGAAGCAAGTTGAGGATGACCTGACAGCTCCTTGTTCCTTTGTCCTGTCAATGGACACTGAGAAGGTGGTCTTCTCAGGCGTTTCCTGTCTTGCTCCTTCTGGGGCGAGAGAAAACACAAAGCTTGGAGGGAGTGACATGGATCTAGACATTGCCTTCAGCATCATGAGCTCATGTCTCTGGAGGGCTGTGGAGCAAGTTTGTGTGTGTGTATCTGTGCACATGCTTGTGTGTGTACATGTGCCTGTGCATGTGTGTGAGCACATGTCTGAGCCTGCACATGCATATGTGCTGTGTGTGTGCTCGTGCCTCTGTGAACGTGTCTGCACAGGCCTGGGTCTGTGTATATGCACATGTGTGTACTGTGCCTGTACCTGTGCATACGTGTGTGCACATGCCTGAGTCTGTGTGTGCGCGTGTGTGTGTACCTGAGGGTGTGTGTGTGGGGGGGGTGTGCGTGCAAGCGTGTGTGCTTGTGTGTGTTCATCCTCAGCACTCCACAGCCCCTGGAAATGTAAGAAAAAAACTACAGTCAATGTTTCCTGTACTTTGATTCTAGAACCTCGGTGGGAGGCTGGGAGGAGGGCAAGGATGGCTGGAAGTTTTCCTCCGAGGGCATATGGGGTGCATTTGGGGCTTCATGGAGACCGGTAAACGTGCCTGGTTGTTGTGTGTCCTTGCTCTCTCATCCCAGGAGTCCCAGCTGCACATGGTTTAATAGCTTGATTCTACCCAGCTGGGTGGGTGCAGAGCTGGGGAGCTGGTATACAGGGCCAGACTGTGACTCTCAGTGCTACTTACACAAGAAATGTGTGACTGGAGGAGATGAATGCAATGTACAGGGCTACAGACCCCACAACTGGGCCTCATTTCCCTTCTAGCTTCAATAATTTCTTTCTTTTTTAAAGCATAACATTCCTTTTTATCTTCAGTATTTAATTTTAGTTGTTTGAGTGAAGGTTTACAGAGTTAAGTTGTTATTCATTTGTGTACATTTTGTTCAATGACACTGATGAAGTGTGCACAGTGTACTCACTTTGCTCTTCCTCTGTGTGACTCTGGACTCATTAATGCTCCTTGCTCCCTTTAGTCATGATGATCATCCCCTTACTTGATGTTGCCTTTTCTTCACCCATCCTAACATGGATGGGCCTGTATCTATTTACAGATTTTTATTATCCTCTTCTTGAGCAAGAGCCTATGGTGATGAAGGAAGAAGTTCAAGCTGCTTTGAAGGAAATAGCAAAAAAATAAGGCCCCAGGAATAGATGGTATACACATTGACATATTTCAGCTAACAGATGCTGCCCTGGACGTGCTCATCAGTTGTGCCAAGAAATCTGGATAACAACCACCTGACCAACTGACTGGAAGAGATCGATATTTGTTCCCATCCCAAAGAAGGGTGACCCAACAGAGTGTGGAAACTATAGAACAATCTCATTGATTTCACATGCAAGCAAGATTCTACCGAAGATGATCCCAAAACGACTGGAACAACACACCAGCAGAGAACTACCAGAAGTCCAGTCTGGGTTTAGAAGGGGTCGTGGTACTAGGGATATTGTAGCTGATGTTAGATGGATCTTAGCTGAAAGCAGAGAATACTAGAGGAATGTCTATCTGTGTTTCATTGACTATGCAAAGGCATTTGACTGTGTGGATCATAACAAACTGTGGCTGACTCTGAGAAGAATGGGAGTACCAGAACACCTGATCGTGCTAATGAGAAACCTCTACTGAGACCAAGAGGCAGTTGTCAGGATGGATGGTGAAGACATTGAGATTGTTCACAGCAAGGAAACACTGCATGGTTCAAAACTGGGAAGGGTGTACGCCAGGGATTTGTCCTATCTCCATACCTTTTCAACCTGTATGCAGAACAGATTATCCAGGAGGCTGGGATCTATGAGGAGAAATGTGGGGTCAAGATTGGTGGAAGATCTATCAACAGTCTGCGATATGCAAATGATACAACCCTGCTTGCTGAAACTGAGGAGGACCTGAAGCGCTTGTTGCAGAGGGTCAAGGACTGCAGCCTCTAATATGGATTGAGGCTCAATGTCAAGAAGACAAAGATTCTTACCACTGGAACAATTGGCAGCATCGGGATGGATGGTGAAGACATTGAGATTGTTCACAGCTTCAGTTTGCTCGGCTCCACAGTCAACACTCTCTGCACCAGTAGCCAGGAAATTAGAAGACGTATTGCCATAGGAAAGTCTGCTGTTAGGGACCTCTCCAAAGTACTGAAGAGCAATATTGTCTCTTTGGAGACTAAGGTGCGTCTGATACAGGCCATGGTCTTTGCTATTACTTGTTATGCGTCAGAGAGTTGGACAATGACTAAGTAGGATAGAAGGAGAATTGATGCCTTTGAGCTGTGGTGCTGGAGAAGAGTATTGAGGGTACCATGGACTGCTAGGAAAACAAACAGATTCATCCTGGAAAGGGTCAAACCGGGCTGTTCCTTGGAGGCAAGGATTATGAGGCTTCGTCTGACATACTTTGGACATGTAGCAAGGAGGGGACAGGTCCTTGGAGAGGGACATCATGCTTGGTAGGGTGGAGGGACAGCGCAGAAGGGGAAGACCCCCTGTGAGGTGGATTGATTCACTGACTGGGATAATCGGGATGGGTGTGGCACAGGACAGAGCAGAGTTTAGGGATGTTCTACATAGGGTCGCTATGAGTCACAAGCAACTCGATGGCACACAATAACAACAACAACTTCTTCTCAAAATCTGTTAAGATGGTTTTTAAATTCCATTGGGATATACTTAAAGTCATGTTTTAGTTCTTATGGACTTGTTTTAATTTTCTTCAACTTCAGTTTGAACTTTCCTAAGAGCCTGATTTTGATTGCTGATGTTGAACTCCTCCAACTTCTCTTTCCATAGATGTAGTCTGTCTAATTTCTGGATAGCCAGTCAGGTGAAGTTTATGTATACAGTCACTATTTGTGGACTCTTTTTTAAACAAAAGTACTTGCAGTGAAAAAATGGTCATTGTATAAAATTACACTCTTCCATTTCTAGCTTCTCTGATTTCTGTCACCAGGCTGTGTTTTCCAGCCACCAGCCCTTGCCTCTAACTTCTGCATCCCAATTATTATTAATTTATTTTGATTGCATGATTGACTTCATACTGCAAAAGATGGTAGGAAACCTTAATATCTTCATCATTGATTTTAATGGTCGAATAATGATTGGGTTAACAGCACTTGTATGTATTTAGTGACCAGTTGTTCACAGCAGTGTACTTCAGAATAGACCTTGAAATGATATTTTTAAAAAAATTTCATTCATAACTTTTTATTGCTATTTGGCTGCAAGTTTACAGTGCAAGAGTTTTTTTGGGTTTTTTTGAGGATGAGGAAATGGGAAATTTTGTCAATTTTGGAGGTTTATTTCACTTTTGGTTTATTACCTTAATAAATATATTCATATTGAGGTTTTTTCTGATTATATAAGCAACACATTTATTTTTTTGCTTAATTTTTAAACTTTTTGTCTTGAAATATACTTCTTACACAAATGATGCTAAGGTTGTACAAAGAATTCTCCTGTCCTTGTTCTCTAGCTTCCCTGAACTGTTAACACCACAACCTAACCAGATCCAATTACCAGAACCAGGAATTTAACATTCATGTAATTCTACTGACTGGTTGAAACACCTTAAGAAAATGTTGATTGTTCCATTAATACTGTTTGTCTAGTTCGTTGTATTTAGTTGTCACTTTACCAACTGTCATCAAGTCCGTTCTAACTCCTAGCAACAGTATTGTACAGAGTCAAGATTAAAAAAAAAAAATTACCTAACTAGGGAGGGACTGGAGACCATTATGCTCAGTGACCTAATTAAGTCCCACAAGGATAAATACTGTATATAACCATTTTTGTAGAATGAGTATAAGGATCCAAGGGGGGCTGGAAGAGGGTGGAAGCAGAGGGATGAGGATGTGCAGGAGGAGGGGCCATTAGTCATAGGGTTGTACATTTTGATGGGGGGTGGGTGAGGAAAATGGAAAGAATTTGTTCTTGAAAACAATGTATTCGAATTTTGTAAAACTAGTAAAAAAATCCTTCCAAAAGATATTTTTATATTGAGAAATTTCATACATATTTTATTTTGTGACGTTAATTGCAATTCCAAGTGTACAGCAGTTTTCCTTAATTTCCTCTGCATTCACTGTTGCAGACTTCCTTCTTTCTTACCTTTGCTTTATTTTGGGGAAAATGCTGCCCTGTGACTCCAGCAGGGAGTGCATTACCTCACTGTTGATACTGCTCACCTCCTAGCCCTGTGTATTTTAAAGATTGAGTCATAGATTCAGTTCCAAGTCTAAAAATAATTGGTTAATAATGACCCCAGTCAGGCATTAGAGTCAAGGAAGGTACCCTGTTTTCAGATAATGTAGCAGAGAATCTGTATCTCCAAGACTTGCACCATCCACAAGTTTCAGACCCTGGTATCAGATGAATTCAATTTGTATCTGGGAATCAAGTTGAACTACTTTATCTAATATCAACTAAGTAACATCTCTTCACCTAATGCCTTCCTACTGAGAATGTTCAAATCTAAGAGAATCCTATAGATGTACACCACAGATGCATCCTGTCTCCATACATTTTCAATCCATATGCAGTAAAGATCATCTAGGAAGCTGGACTTTAAGAGGAGTAATGTGGCATCAGGATGGGAGGAAGACTAATCAACAACCTGAGTTATGCAGATGACATAACTTTGCTTGCCAGAACTGAGGAGGACACGAGGCCTTTGCTGTAGAAGTTCAAAGACTTCAGCCTTCAATCTAAATTGAAACTCAATATCAAGAAAACAAAGATTCTCACCAGTGGACCAACTGATAGCATCAAGATTGATGGTGAAGCGATTGATACTGTTAGCAGCTTCCGTTTACTTGGTTCCACAATCAAGTCTTGGTACCAGCAGCCAGGAAATCAAAAGATGAATTGCTTTAGGAAATTCTGCTGTCAGACCTCTCTGGATTACTGAAGAGCAATGAGGTCAGTCTGGAGACAGAGGTGTGCCTGATCCAGGCCATGGTCTTTGTATTTACATGCTATACATCAGAATGCTGGGTAATGACTAGGAATGATAGAAGGAGAATTGATGCCTTTGAGATATGGTACTGGAGTATTGAATATACCATGGACTGCCAAGAGAACTAAAGGTTCATCTTGGAGAGAGTGAAACAGGCTGCTCCTTGGAGGCAAGGATTCTGAAGTTCCATCTGACATACTTTGGACATGTTCAGTCCTTTGAGAGGAAGACCTTGGATGAGATGGGTTGACTCAGTGACCAGGGTAATGAGGGCGAGTGTCTTGGAGACGATGTGGCTGACACAGGATAGAGCAGGGTTCAGAGCCGTTATACATAGGGTCGCTATGAGTCACAAGTGACTGAATGGTGACACTTAACAACAACAACAACAACAACAACAATAATAGATATTACAGAAAATTTCACCGTGCCCCTTTTGTTCTGGCAAACAGGTAACTGAAAAACCTGGCCTTTTCTCCTTAATGGATTCCATCTTCAGCCAGCCTACCACATCAAGAAAGAATGAAATGCCATTTTTTCATAATAATGCCATGCTATTTCTCTTCAGTTTGTCATTTCTGTCATAGGTCATGTCATTATCTGATCCCAAATGATCCATCCATCTAATTTCACTAATCCCTAGGATGTCAGTCTGTGATGTAGCATTTCATTTTGACAACTTCTAATGTTCCTAGCACAAGAGAGGAAGACCCTTGATGAGATGGATTCATTCAGTAACTGGGATAATGGGAGTAGGTGTGTCAGAGACAATAAGATTGGCACAGGATAGAGCACGGTTTAGGGGTGTTATATGTAAGGTTGCTATGAGTCACAGGCGACTTGATGGCACATAACAACAACGACAACAACAACAATTTTCCTAGAGTCATGCTTCCTACATTCATATTCCAAATGTCAGTAGGTGTTTTCAATTGCACCTTTTCATTTCGAGTATTTCCACATCAGCAAGTGAAGTTCTAAAGGCCAAATTTGTAAAGAGCAAAGATGCCAATTTAAAGACTGTCAAAAGAGCAAGCAAATCTTTTTTTTTTTTTTTTAACAAGTGTAACCAGAATACTCAGTAGAGACGGGATTGTGAACATGTGTCTCACATGCTTTGAACATGTCGGGAGAGACTAGTTCTTGAAAAAATCCAGTCAGCAGAAAAGAGAGGAAACCCTCACAGAGGTAAATTGATGCAGGGATTGCAGCCCTGAGTGGCATGAGTCAGGACAGAACTCTATTTTGGGCTCTTCCTTAGAGGGTTGCTGTGAGGTGTAGTCCACTTGATGGCACCTAGTAGTGGGATTGCCGGATCACAGGGTATTTGTGTTCCCATTTTTCTATGATAGCACCAAACTGCTTTCCACAGTGGTTGCACCATTCTCTGTGCTGGCCGACAGCATATACCTGGTCTTGTACACTAAGCTCTGTCTGGCCTTTGGGCTGCAGACAATCTGGGAGTGACCATTTCCCCTAACCTTTCTCTTTGTCAGTCTTGTCTCATCCTCAGCAAGTCAGCAGCCTCTGGGCCACTTTGCTCTGAGAAGAAGCTACGTCTATTCAGAGGGCCCAGGCAGTGCTGTTCGCATGGAGAATTGTCCCCCTGAAGGCCACCCTCAAGTGGACTATCTGTGTAGCTCTAGGCTGCTCTCCAGTTCCTTAACAAAGCTCTAAGACAAATTTTACTGTAGGTGATTCATTTGGTGTGTTGTTACAAATCAGTTGTATCCTCTCAGAGTATGTGTTGAAGTCTTAACCTGTGAGTTCGTCCTGTTTGGAAGAGAAGGGGTTTTTTGCTGTTATGTTAGTGAGGTCACACAAGAGTAGGGGTCATAAACCTGACCAAGAAAGCACGATGTCAGTTGATGATTCAGGTGAGCCCGGTGCAAACCATGGTATTCTAATCACCTCCTGTGCATGTGACAGGAGATGACTGCATGCAGATTGTGGTGTTGCTTGCACTTGGCTGTGAAGTGGGGGGCAGCTACTCCCCTGGAGGAGGATGTGGAATCTGCTTCCCATGAGCCCCCTCCAGTGCTGGCAGGCCTGCAAGGCACTTTAGCTTTGTCCTACAGGGTTGTGACAATTACAGCCCCACTGGACTTGGCTTTTTCTTCCATCCTTTAAAAAGACTCACTTGTGGTAACAGTATTACTGGAACCAGGACTGGGGCATGGGAGAGGGAAAAGGTGGTGAGGCAGGAAGGGAGAGAAAGTAGCCAGCAAAAGGCTTGTTGCAGAGTGTACTACGGAGTGTATCTTACTGTTTTCCTCTCTGAGGGGCATTTACATGCTAGCTCCTGTCAACCATCAGTTCAGGGCTGCTCCATACCCTTGCGATGTGTGGCAGAGATGGACTGCCCGTGATTTGGAGGCAGAGAAGACTCTCAGTACTGGTGTCTCTATAAGTCGAGTGTATGTCCCCAAGGATCAGGGGGTATGAGTAGGGATCATCTGCCCATGGGCTGCTAGTTTTGATTTTTCTGTGAGATTTCACTGTTGGAGATGAGTTGTTAACAGCTCCCAGATGTACTGGTGGATGAAATGCTCACTTCCCAGTGAGGGGCCATCATCTGGCTGCTGTTAGATGGAAGTGCCTCCCTGGGAACATATCTGTCAGCTTCTCTCTTGAGAGAAAGACTTGACAGGAAAGGAAGCAGGAGAACAAAGGTGACCACTGGAATATGGGGTCAGAAAGTGGGATGCGGCAGTCTAATGATCTCTTTGGTCCCTCTTCAAAAGCAAGGGACCATGTCTGCCTTACTGAAGGCTGCCTGTGCCTGAACCCATGAATACAGTTAAGGAACAGGGACAGCAGCAGTCCCACAACCAGGCCTTTCTGACTTCAATGAAGAGCATAAGTTACAACCAGTCACAAAAAATATATACAGTGAAATGAAAGCTCGTGCCATTGAGCGACTCTCCCTGGCCATTGTAAAGATAAGTAACAGCACTTATAAGGCCACTTAAACCCTTACCTTTGGGGTATAAAGGGGTCTCTGCAGACAGTAAGTCCTTATGGAGAAATGTTTACTCATAAAAAAACGCAATGAAGCCCTGGAGAGAACGCAGCGCTGACAAGGGCCTTTGCCTTTATGGTGGTGTCACTGTCTGTAACAGGCGCCACAAATCAGTGCTCCCCTGGATGGATGGGGTGTGGAAAAGTTGCATGGAAGTTAGACTTGAACTGCTGCTGTCCAGTAGTTCACCCCCACACCTCTTGCACCTATCTTTGTAGATAGGTTCCTGCTGCCCCATCCTGCTTCATACCATGGCGGCGCACCAGCGCTGTGGGCTGAGTCTGCTCTGTAACATGCACAGACCCTCTCCAGCTCTGTGAAGTCCTGAAACTTTGCATCCTAGTGGTGCAAGTTTGCTTGGGGTCCTTGGCTCCTTTCTGCAACAGCTCATCCCAGGATACCTTCCTTTACCTTCTGCAGATGGGCTCCTGTTGCAGTCCCAGCAGTGAAGCAGAACAAGGACTGATAGGACAGGGCATACCTGCACAGAAAGAATTGGGATAGAGCTGCACGCAGTTGTGGGGGCCAGGAAATCTCTGGAAGGCTGTGGCCCCTGCATCTGGTGTTGAGTCAGCAGTTGCAGGGACCCTGCATACAGTGGAGGCAAGCCGTGAGCTGGAGCCACACTGGCATCAACCAGGAAATGAGAGATCTTCTGTGACTCCCAGCCAGATGGCCAGAATAAGCCTTCCCTCTGAGGCACGGTTTGCTTCCGCCATAGACCCTAGACAGGCCAAGAGGAGAATGCTGGGGGATATGGACAAATAAGTTGTGCTCTGCTTCAAGGCAATAATAATCAGCAAGAGTGGACATTAACCCAGGGTGTCTGGTGTCTTACATCAGCACCTCTCAATGTGTAGTTCTTGGATCTCTTTATACCCTTGCAAATATTGAGGACCCCTTTCAGGGCTGTGAAGTTCTATTGATGGCAGAAGCAATAGTTCCTAAAAGGAGTGTGAGAATGATTACACAACTTGAAGCATAGAATCAGGGTTACTGTAATCTACAAGTATAATGTTTAAGCTAGTGTATATTGACAGCAAGCACAATAGAATCAATAAAAACCCCTCCAGAACTAATAAGAATCCTATGTAGGTAGTATCTACTAATGTTTACCTTTAGGTATGTAAATCTAGAACATGAAAACATTGACTTTGACAATATCAGTGATAGGCAGGCAGTGCTGTGAGCTGACTGCACCTCATGGGGACCTCTCAGAGGGCAGAACAGAACCCCACCTGGCCTGGTGCCACCCTCATGATCTCCACCACCTTCTTGTCCATTATGTTAGCCCTGTGCCATTCCATCTCTCCCCAGCTCTTGTCCTGCTGTTTACCCAAAGATCATGTTTTCCAATAGCAGTTGACTAAGCAAAGTCATTTCACTGGACTGAGTTTAACAAATTATGGGTAACCTGGCCAAGAATAGAAGTCCCAGGACGCTTACTGTGTTCATACAGAAGCTGTCCATAGACCAAGAAGCAGACCTTCAAATAAAACAAGGTATAAAATAAAGAAAGATCTGTCTCTTTCATCCTGCTTACTCAATCTATATGCTAAGTGAATGATGCGAGAAGTACTTTATGTAAAGAAAAGTGCAGCATCAGAACTGGAGGGAAATTAATAACATGTGTTGTGTACATGGTACAGCCTTGCTTGTAGAAATGAAGTCTTAAAGCAGTGATGAAGCTTAGAGACTATAGCTGTCAATACATATTATACCTCAATATTAGAACAGAACTCCCCATTGTACCATTATATAACATCACAATAAACAGAGACAAGATGGAAATTGTCAAGAATTTAATTTTGTGTAGCTCTGTAGTCAACACCTGAGGAAAGCAGCAGTCAAGAATCAAATGACCTCAGTTCTCATTTTCTCAAGGTGTATTCCAAGTAGTGGAATAGCTGTGTCATAAGAAATTTTCATGTTCAGCTTTTTGAGGAATTGCCAAACTGCCTTTCACGCTGGTTGTAGCAGTATTATTCACCATCACAGGAACATGAAAACAGCCCAGATGTCCAACCACAAACTAATGTATTGAGAAATTATGGTGCATTCACATAATGGAATATTACACAGCACACAGGAGCTATGATTTTATAAATTATTTCTTAACTTGGGAAGGTCTGGAGAGCATTATGCTGAGTGACCGTACTCAGTCTCACAAAGACATATATATTGTATAAAACCATTATTATAGAATGAGTATGAGGATCCAAGGGGAGGGGGAGGGTGGCAGCAGAGGGACGAGGATGTGCAGAGGGAGGCAGGATTCGTTATGGGTTGTACAATTTGATGGAAGGGTGAGGGATATTGGAAGAATCTGTTCTGGAAAATAATGTATTTTAATTTTGTAAATAAACTAGTATAATAATTTTAAAAAAGAATCAAATGACCCATAGCATGAGGAAGTTATTTTTTTTTAAGAACTTCTTTAAAGAGCTCCACAGCAAGGACATGAATGTGCGGCCAAGATTCCTATGATGGTTAAGAGTGTATGCCACAGGCTACCTGCAAGGTAGTAGTCAGTGGTCATTCCCTGGAGGAAGGGTGATGCAATGCAGTCATTTTCTAGATGGCGTTTGTTAGGAACTCTAGTCGAAGAATTTCATCAGAGATTCCGGGATGTGGCCTCTTACTGAGTGAAAATTGGCTTGGGCTTGCTTTTTGTTCCGTCTGCACCCTGCGTCTGGTTCATCACCTCTTTGTTCCTTTGGATTTGAGGCAGAGGTTTGTCTTACCGGTAGCCTCCACTGCTGTCTGCTGCGGGCTGGGATTTGCCACCTTCTGCATTGTGCCATAGTGAGTTGAGCTGCTGGCCCAGAGGCATGAGTTTTGAATCCACCAGCTGCTCCACGTGAGAAAAACTCCTGTGCAGTTTATTGACTCTGAACACTGAGTGGAAGACCAGCTCAGAGTCAGTTTTGACTTGACAGCACACAACAACAAGTGTGTAAGGTGAATCTCTTTCTCCTTTAACTCCCATGTGTGTGTGTGTGTGTGTGTCTCCTATTGTCACCAGATTTGAGCCGGCTCCTGGTTGACTCCAGAAGGTTTTTGGAGATGTAAGTCGCACAGGCGGAGATTGCCTGTCTTTCTCCTATAGAGTACTAGGTAGTGGCTTTGAACCTCCAGCCAGGTGTTGCCCTTGGGTCAGCAGCACAACTTCTTGTGCATCACACACTAGAATATATGTATTCACCTGAGACAGGACATTTCCAGTTACTTCTTATGCATGTGAAAGTTGGACCATGAGGAAGGAAGATTGATGACGAATTGATGGCTCTGATTTGTGATGTTGGCGAAGAATATGGAATATGCCAGGGATTGCTGGAAGAAGGAACAACAAATCTGTCTTGGAGGAAATGCAACAAGAATAATAAGATTTTGTCTGCCATACTGTGGCATGTTGTTGTTAGGCAGTGTGAGTCCCTGGAGAAAGACATTATACTTCATAAATAGCAGTGCTGAATTGGCACAGAGATGGCAGCGTGAGTGCCAGCACAGCAGAGGTTTCGAGGTCAGCACAGGACAGGGTACTGCTCTTTCTGTTGTACGTGGGGTTGCTTTGCATTAGAGTCGACACTGGCACCTGGCAGCAACAATAGCAAGTTCATGTGTTCAAAACAAGTAAGATAATGTTCTGTTGTGATCCATGGAGTTCTCATTGGCTCGTTTTCAGAAGAATCACCAGGACTTGCGTCTTAGTCAGTCTTGGCTTGGAAGCTCCTTTAAAACCTGTCCACCATGGTAACCCTGCTGGCGTTTGAAATAACTGGCGACATCACTTCCATTATCATCGCCAGCAAGCCTTCACAGCACAGCCAGCCAGCAGATCCGTGCTGGAATGTTGATAAGCCTTTCATTTTATGAAAAACAACTTTTGAAAAGAGTGGCTTTGCTTTTACATTTATGAAAATTCCTGAATGTCAGTTCTTGGGTTGGAAAGCTTTTCAGATTTGTTTCTGCATTCAATCTTTTGCACTGTGTTGCTTTGATTGAAATGTGGTTGTTGTTAGGTGCTGTCGAACCGACTACTCCTAGAGTCCCTGTGAGTGGTAGATTTGGACCCTGCCCTGGCCTCTGCCTTCTTCATCATCTCTGACATCTGTGAGCCCGTTTTGATGCAGCCACTGTGTCATCCATCTCATTAAGGGTCTTCCTGTCTTTTACTGACCCTCTTCCTTTTCAAGCATGATGTCTTTTTCCAAAGACTGGCCCCTCCTAACAACATGCCCAAAGTATGTGAGATGAAGTTTCACCATCCTTGCTTCTGAGAAGCCCTCTAGCTGCACTTTGTCCAAGACACATCTGTTTTTTTCAAAGTTAATGGGTTATTCAGTACTGTAGCCCAACAGCTCAAAGGCATCAATTCTTCCATCATCCTTATTCATTGTCCCAACTTTGAGATGTGTAACAAGTAATTGAAAAGACAGTGGTTTGGATCAGGTGCCCCTTAGTCTTTAAAATGACATTGTTGCTTCTTAGATCTTTAGAGAGGTCCTTGACAGCAGATTTCCTGATGTAACAAGTCATTTAATTTTCAAGTACTGGCATAGAGAGTGTTGATCGAAGGGGGACTTCTTAGTCTCATTATAGGTTTCGCATGAGCATAGTTAAGTGCTCTGAGATTCCCATTCTTTTCGATGTAGCTATAATATGTTATGATCCTCATAGTCAAATGCCTTTGCATAGTTAATAAAATGTGAAAAGACATTCTTCTGGATGCTTGGCCCCCCTTGTTGACCAATGCCTCTTCCAGACTCTAGACCTATTAGTTCAAGTGCCTAGCTGTCATCACACTGTCCTTAGACACCTCATGCTGGATGAATAGTGTGCTTTCTACCCTTCTGCACCCGATCCAGACCTCCTCAGAGCCCTGAGCACTTTCTCAATCACTTGCCTGTCCCCAGCAGAAATTTAAGTTATTTTTGTCCCTAAGATTCATGACAGGCCCTGTCTGCTAAGGTATAAGAGATGGATCCATGAGGACATGCCAAGATACAGTTTTTCAAAGCTTTACCCCCTGCCCCGTGTGTTGTCTCCACACATCAGAGGAGGCTTGAAGGGTCCTCTGACTGGTCTCTGTGGGAATGTGAGGATTTTAGGAGTCCCCTGACTGGACTCCAGTCCCCATAGGAGTGCAGAGCCTGGGTTTTGAGGAGCCCCCCAGTGTCAAAACCTTCTCAGGCTTCTGGATCTTGATGACAGCGTTTGGTGTTGATCATAGCTACCCCTGCCCCAAAGCCCAGCCCCTTGGCGAGGTGGTGGGAGAGAGAGCCCCCAGAAGCCTTCTGCACTGGCTTGGTGTAGACTGCAGCAGGAATTTGATATTCCGCACTGCCGTTTCAGGAGCTCATCCCTTCAAGAGGAAATGGGCAAGGTGTTTTGGAAAAGGATGAGAGAATGGTTACACAACTTTACAACTTGTCATCTGTGTCATTGAATTGCACGTAGAGAAATTGTTGAGCTCTGTATTTTTTTGCCTTAATGAGATTTAAAGAAGAGTGAGTCTTCTTTACCAGCGCCCATCTAGGAGTGTCCAGTCCCAGTGACCCAAGACAGCAGTGGACAGGTGCAGTCCAAGTTCTCAGCTCAAGAAGTGGCTCATGCATTCAGTGCAGACAGAGTCTAACAGTAGGTCAGCTACTGACCCAGGCAACAACCGACCAGGCCAGGTCTGCAGGTAGTAAGGAACTCTTGTGGTCTACTGACGTGGGTGCCCCTCTCTTCATGCCCTCCTTCTCTCTTTACACTCCCACCCAAACACAGAGCTCTCTGCTGTCCAAGTCTGTCTGGACACCCAGAGGACTCTGCAGGTTGTCTCTGACTCCACAATGTCTCCCTCTAGGCCTCTGTTTTTTGCAAATCCAAGGCTCCTTCAAGGCCATGTTCATCCAGGCAGTTTGGTTTCATTCAAAAAGTGTTTTGATGTTAACGCAGGACCTGCTGGTTAGCACATTGCAAAGACCACCCTGCTGAGTGGTTGAGCTGGGATTTGAACTTGAGTCTGTCTGATCTTGTAGTGCAGGTGGCTCTTTATTAGGTGCTGCCTTCCCCCTCCTGCCTTCTGTTGGTAACCCACTTAGCCTGCTAGCCATCTTCCTGTCATTGAACATGCTGGGGAAACGTGCAGGTTTGTTAGAATTGTTTCTAGAACAAGAATCCCGGGGGATGCTGGGACTGCTGCTTTTGATCATCACTGACTCCAGGAGCTTGAGGGCTTGGCGGAGAGCTGTACTTCAGGATTGCAATGGCTGTGTCTTCTGGGGACAAACTGCCTTTCTTCCTGACACTCGGAGGTGGGTTTGAACATCCAGCCTGTCACTTACCTGTGAATTTTTTACCACCCGGGGTTTTGTATTGGTTACCTCCCACCTTTCTTTTAAAAAGTATTTTATTGTGATTTGAGTGAAAATGTGCCAGGACTAAAATTTTTCACCCAACTATTCATACCTATTTTGTTTCATAACATTCATTACATTACCCAAGATGTATATGTTTCCAGTTTCTTCTCTGTAATTCTCATCTTCATTAACCTGCTCTTTCCTGCCTGCAGGACTTAATCCTTGGACGTATACTGTTCTCTGGTTACACATGTTTGATTATTCAGAGGGCAGGTGCTCAGGTGCTGTAGGGAGTTGCACTGCTAATGCAAAAGTTTCAGATTCAAAGATGTGGGAGAAAGATGGACAATCTCCCATGTCATTGACAGCCTCTCAGACTCCTGCCACAAGGCTATCCGAGTTGGTTCCTATGCGATGGCTCTGCATTTGAGTTTGAGAGGCAAACGTGAGTGTCTCTCTGTGTCACTGGTGGTCATCTTAAAGGCACGTCTGTTACTTGGCTGAAATTTGGGCCACGGGATGTTTTGCATTTAATGGGACAGTACGCTTAGATGACTTTTATGTTTTTAAATTTCTTCTGTGTTTTCCTCCACTCTATCTAGGACTTCCACTATGATCCAGTAAGTGATTTTTAAAAAAAAATTTCTTGGGGGGGGGG
>NW_006400230.1:372834-373830 GCF_000299155.1 Elephantulus edwardii | reverse complement strand
CCCACTAAGACCCAGTGGGTCTGTTGTTTGACGTGGACAATAGGAATTCTAAAAAGAACTTTTATTGATACAAATAGTTTTAGGAACCACAGGATCTTAAACCCGTACTGCTTTACGGAAATTTGACTGGTCCTCCTAGGCAGGGACCACTGGACGAGGGCACTGGGTAAGGGCCACTGAGTGAGAACTGCTGACTGGGAGACAGACAGCGGGAACTCGATCAGGGTCCTCAATAGTGAGCACACCTGGGCAGCTAAGGTCTGAGTGAGATCCCTCAACTGGTTGACCCACCCTGGTGACTATTTCACCTCCCTGCCTGCCCCACCCCATTTGGCTCCACTCCTGTGACTACACGACCAGTCAGTGAATCAACCTGCCTTTAATCCAGAGCACCTGGATCTGACTTACCTACAAAAGACTGCTCTCACAGGCTCTGAACTGACCTTTTCCTTGAGTTAGAAATTCAGAGAAATTGTCTTCAGATCAAGTTTAAATCAATGTCTCGAACAAAACAAGCTACTGTACACACTACACAAATGCAAAACAAGATGTTACCACTAAAGGGTGACACAGTAGCAATGGATTTCCTAAAAACAGAAAGTCTGATGGAACTTTCTGACACAGAATTTAGAAGAAAAATGATTCCGTATTTTCAATGGATAAAAGACAAACTCGAAGAACTACAGGATGCCACAAGCAAAAACCAGGAGGAGCTAAAAAAAAAAAATGCAGAACAATGCAGATAAAACAAATGAAGCGCTAGAGGCACTGGATAAACAAGAAACCACGATCCAAAATAGAAGGTCCAATGTTTCAGATGCTGTCAACATGATGGAGGGACACATAAATAGAACTGAAGAGATAGAATATAGAACCAGTGAAATAGAAGATAGAAATGTCACCACTGATCTGCTAGAGCAAAAAGCAGAATCAAAAAGGAAGGAAAAATAAGAAAATCTAAGAATAATGTGGGACACCATCAAGAGAAATAACATG
>NW_006400230.1:348807-362584 GCF_000299155.1 Elephantulus edwardii | reverse complement strand
TTCTCTCTTCGGAGGGGCAAGCGAGCTGGTGGGGAGGGGTGGGCAGGGAGAAAATTGCGGCAATGAATGAATGGAAATCCAAAACCTCTGTAAAAAAAAAAAATTAAAAAAATTTTTTTCTTAAGGAGAAGTGACGTGATTCTTAATACCTGGCCTCTGACTTTGGGATTCAGGGGCTCCTTCTTACAGCTGGTAGAGAGATGACTTTAAGCGGTGAGTAACTTTCAGTTGAGTGGACGTACTTTGTAAGTACTGACAATAGGTACTAATGCAGAGCTCTTGTAGCCTAGTGCTAAGGAGCTGTGCCAGGGGAGGTAGTTCGAATCCATCAACTGCTCTGGGAGAAAGATGGGCAGTTTCCTACTGCCTCTGAAAACTTACTGGAGGGTCAGCTGTGGCTCAGTTCTCACTTGATGGCATGTCACAATAACAGCAATAGTAGGTGATTTACTGTAATAGAATGCTAGACACACACATGCGTACACACACACACATATATATATGTATGGATTTTTTTCCTTCCCCTTTCATATTTGTCAGATGTTCATGGTAGTGGGGACAGGATGGAACTCAGACTCTATGACATGAATCTTTGTCTCAAGAACTGTGAATGGCACAATAGCATATGATGCAGCATTGAAAAACAATGAACATATAAAACACTACACAGCATGAGGGAACCTGAAGGGCGTTATGCTGAGTGAAATATCTCAGTCACAAAAGGAAAAGTACTGTGTAACCCCGCTGTTATAAAACAGGACTGACATGTGAGGGCGTTGGGGAGAGAAAAGGAAAAGAGTGGATAGATAATGAACAGTGCATTAGAATTGATTAAAGAAAGAATAATCTATAAAGAATATATGATAAGACATTATAGATATGACTACAATTAGGAATAAGGGGTGTGTTGTGGAGTGGGAGGGAAGTAAGAAAACGTGTAACAATGCATTAAAAATTATATATGCACACCCATGCTTATTGCTGCATTGTTTACAATAGCAAAGAGATGGAAGCAGCCCAAGTGCCCATCAACAAACTAATAGAAAGTTTAAAAAAAAATAAAAAAAAATCTGTTCATATAATGGAATACTATGCAACACTCAAAAAACAATGATATTGGTAAAACATTACATAACATGCGGGACACTGGAGGATATAATGCTGCGTGAAAAATCTCAGTCACAAACGGACAAATACTGCCTTGCACCACTGTCAAAAAGGTCTGACATGGGGGCTTGGGAGGAGAATAGGATATGAGTGGACAGATAATAACGATTGCATTGGAACAAATGAAGGAAAGAAAGAACTGTCTAAAAGGAATATATAATTAGGCATTATACGTACGACAACAGCCTGGACATAAGAGGTATTTTTATTGTGAAGAGGACTAGGGAGTGGGAAAGGGGTAGATATTATGCAACAATGAATGAATACTAAGGGGGAGAAAAAGTGAACTGGGATAGGGAGAAAAAAGGGAGAAGGGTTAAAATATACAGCAATGAATGAATGAAAATCTAACTTCTTTGTAAAAGTTTGTTGAAATAATATTTGTTGTTATGTGCTGTCCAGTTACCTGCAACTCATAGCCACCCTATACAACTCTGAAGCCTGCCCTGTCCTGAGCCAGTATCACTAACTCTGACACATCTACCCCTATTCCCCTAGTTACTATATCAATCCATCTCATCCAGGGGCTTCCTCTCCTGTGCTGTCTCTCCACCCTTCTGAGCATTATGTCCTTCTCTAAGGATTGGTCCCTCTTGGCCACATACCCAAAGTACATGAGACAGCTTCAAAAATTCTAAATTCCAGGGAGAAAATTGGTGTCACCCTCTTCAAGACAGACCTATTTATTTTCTTGGCCATCCATGGTATGGTCAAGACTCTTCTCCAGTACCACAACTCAAAGGTTCTTTTTCTGTCATCCTTAGTTATTGTGCAGCTCTCTAATCAAGTAATTGGAAAGACCATGGCCTGGATCAGGTGCATCTTAGTTTCTAGACTGATATCATTGCTTCTCAGAACTCTGGAAAGGTCCCTGACAGCATATTTACCTAATACAATTCATCTTTTGATTTCCTGACTTTTGGTGCCAAGAGTGTTGATTGTGGAGCCAAGCAAGTTTCAACTCTTAACAACCTCTATCTCTTCTCCATCCATCATAGTGCTACCAATTGGCCCAGTGATGAAAATCTTTGTCTTGATGTTGATCTTCAATCCATATTGTTATACAGTTCTTGACCTTCTGCAATAAGTGCTTCAGGTCCTTCTCAGTTTTAGCAAGTAAAGCTGTATCATCTGCCTGACACAGGTTGTTGAGTTTTCCTCCAATCCTGATGCCACATTCCTCTTTGTAAAGCCCTGCCTCCCACATGATCTGTTCTGCATACAGATGGAAAAGGTATGGAGACCAGACACATCCCTGATACACTCCCTTCCTGATTTTGAACCAAGCAGTTTCCCTGCTCTGTTCTGAGGACTGCTTCTTGGTCCAAGTATAAGTTTCACATAAGCACAGTCAAGTGTTCTGGGATTCTTACTCTGCTTAACCACAATTTTTTTTTGTGATCCATTTAGTCAAATGCCTTTGCATAGTCAATGAAACACAGATAGATATATCTCTGGTACTCTTTGCTTTCTGCCAAGATCCGTCTGACACTGGTGACAATGTCTCTAGTGCCACAATCTCTTCTAAACCCAGCTTGTATTTCATTGTACTGTTCCAATTGCTTCTGGATAATCTTCAGTAGGATTTTGCTTACGTGTGATATGAGTGGTATTATATGTTAATTTCCACACTCTTATCAGGTTATATTTTTTTTTAAATGGGAATAAATATGGATCTCTTGCAGTCAGTTGGCCAGGTAGTTGTCCTCCAGATTTCTTGGCACAACCTGATGAGCACGTCCAGGGTACCATCTGTGTGTTGAAATATGTTAATTTGTAATCCATCAATTCCTGGGGCTTTACTTTTTGCTCAGTCCTTCAGAAGAGCCTGAACTTCCTCCTTCATCATAATCCTTTTGATCATAATGTTTCTTGAAATTTCTCTGTGTCAGCCAATTCTTTTGGTACAGTGACTCTGTATACTCCTTCCATTTTCTTATAATACTTGCTGAATCATTCAGTATTCTTCCCACAGCATCAGTAAGTATTGCAACTCAAGACTTGGATTTGTTCTTTAGTTACTGCAGCATAGGACATACTGAGCAAGTTTGGCCTTTTTGATTTTCTGACTCTAGTTCTTTGCACGTTTCAGTATAATACTTTGCCTTGTCTTCCCATGCTGCCCTTTGAAATCTTCTGTTCAGCTCCTTTAAAATAAAATTTTACTTTTTAAAAATTGGAAATATAGAAAAGAATCGTGACTGTCCAGGCAGTTGGACCAGCAGTTTATTTATCTGCACGTAGGCACTGGTCACTGTGCCAGTCATTGGGGACTGTCAGTTCTTAATGTCCTCGGGGTGCTTACTGACCAGAGGGAAGCAGTGATGAGTACCCAGACTGTGTCTCTGAGTGTCTAGACTCCAGGAACTCATATCTTGGGAGATATGCTGACTTCAGGTGGAGGCAAGCCCGGTCTGGGTCACGAGGGACGTTAGATGTGTACGTACCAGGCTGCAAAGAAGGGGTAGAGAAAGCGTGAGCTCAGCCAGAGGGATCGGTGGACCCAGGAGCATAGAGTGTCCATCTGGAAATGGTTGGCTGGAAAGCCGGGAGAGATTTCCGGCAGCTTCTCTTGAAGCACTCTGCTCTAGAAAGACCCAGGGGCTGAGAACAGGAGAAAGAGGGTGCAGGCCGGGGCTTCTGCCTTCTATGGGGGTTTCCAGGAACAGAAACCCAGGTTCTCCCTTGGCTTTCTGAGAAATCAGGATGGTGGAGTGAGGATGGCTTTTGGAACCATCCCCTTCCCTGGTCTGTTGCCCTGGTGTTTGCTGAATTCACAGCAGCTCACCTCCGGGGCCCCTGTTGTGGGATGCTGGCTTTTATCCCACTGGACACAGGCGCTCCGAGAGGGTTAAACCACCACGCCAGCTGGTGAGCATTAGTTCCCCTCTCCGGGAGATAGCGTCAGAGGCTGATGGGAGGCAAGGAGAAAGCTGGTGGCAGAGTAGGGCTGAGGCTGTCCTGGGGTGGGCTCCGCCTGGGATCCCGCTGTACAGCCCAGATGGACAGGCTGTGACTCCTTGGAGCCTCTCTGCTGCTTCTCTTCTGCAGGTGAGATTGTGGGTGAGTGTGCTTCTCTGAGTGTTAGACTGTGGCAAACTTCCCTGGGAAGGAATGGAGCGTGGGAGCTGCAGAGAGGCCCTGTCTTTCCTGGGGTGTGGTGGGAGCGCATTGCCTGACTTCTTAAGTAAACTCTTGCGTGTTCAGCTACGTGGGGCTTTGCCTTCCAGCAGTGAGTGCTTGGGAAGAGGGCCTCTCACCGGACATGCAGTCCTAGCAGCCAGAGGAACAATTTGCTGAGGTGGCTTAAGTACATGTTTTCTGAATCTGTTTGCGACCGAGGGCCTTCAGAGGGCTGTCATGTGCCGGCACAGGGCCTGCTGTGTGGCCTTCTGGAGGTTTCAGATGCTTTGCCAAACTGAGGCCTTCCTGTGTAAAGTGGGGTGCAGTGTGGGTAGGCCCAGTAGACTCCCCTTTCCCTGCAGCCTGCCCCACATGTTGAGCCCACTGCCCAGCACTCGTTTCCTGGGCATCTTGGTAGGACATCTGGCTCATAGAGGTGGTGACATGCAAGGCCAGTTTCCCTGGCTCCTGGACAGCATAGGTTGAGTTGCTGGCTCAGGAGATTTCTGTAGTGTGTTTGTCTGTTTTGACTGAATGCTGGAGGAAAAATGTACTCTTAGAATGAGTTTAGCTGAGTGGTGGCATTGTCAGAAAGCCATACCTGTGGGGAACACAGAGGGGATGCCATACCTGTAGGAGAGAGAGAGAGGAAGCCACTGTGGGGGTGTTTTCACTTGCGTGGCTGAGGTACTCACCTCCACGCTTGTTGAGCATCTAGCTGCACTGGGCCTTGCTCTGATCCTGGCCTCCCTGGTGTGTGGTCGAGGCCAGGCCTCACTGGAAGCTGGAAGTGAAGCTGTACGTTCGGGTCGAGGAAGCCTGGAGGAGACAGGGCTCTCCGCTCTGGCCTCTGTTCTTTCCCTCCTTCCTCTCTCCTGGACAGATGGCCAGGAGGGGCTCTGCAGAAAGGCCCACTTTGGATCAATGTCACATCTCTGCTTTGCTCCAACCAGACTTCTGAGTTATCCCTAGTCTGAAACACAGACTGTACTCCACTTTACAGAGGAGGGAGTCTTGGTTCTTTGTGGTTCAGAGACTTGTACTCATTGTACAGCAATGTCTTGGAGTGACCAGGGCTTTCTGGTCCCATTTGGTCCTCTTTACTCTGGGTTTAGCTACCATTTCTCACGTACCTATTAATTACTGGGGTAGTTGAGAGGGTCACTGGGGCAGTGGAACCACATAACTGACTTGTGGTGCATGGAAGGGGGCCTGCTGAGGCCCACACATGGACAGTGGGCTGAGATGCTCCCAACTCTGTCTCTTCCTGGTTTGATGACACCTTTGTGTTGCTTCTTTCAAGGTCTCGCTTTCTCACCTGCAAGGTACTCGTCTCTGTAAGCTCTTGGAGCAAGGCTTGTGTGTGACACAGTCACATGCCTGTTTGTGTTCACAGTACCCTGCACAGTGCCCTGCAGCCAGGTTGCTGGGGAGGACCCTCAAGCCTGCCTTTGCACAGCTGCACGAGTGTGTGTGAGGCAGCAGTGCTGAGGCATTTGGATGGAAAAACCTTTTCCTGAAACGCTCTTGGGCCCCAGAAGTTTGTGCTCCTGACTTTCTCCTACATATGTGTAGCCAGAGGAGTGACACCACCTCTGATCCCTTGGATGTAGTTGAAAGTCGTGGGACAACACACACAATGTTGCATTACAGTAAATTATGTTTGCTATTTAGATTATATTAAGTAATCTGAAAGTTTGATTAATACAGAAAATAGCAAGAAACATAATGACATCTTTCTCTAAACCTCTTCTCAGGGATGAACATCATTGACATTTTAGCACATTTCTTTTCACATCTGTCTTTCTTTCTATGCTATAGTTTCTTTTTTTCAGTCTTTGGTTCATTTAACAAAGTTAAGAGAAAAATTCTCCAGACTTTTGGAATGTAGTGCTCCCAAGGAAATGGTACCAGTGGAGCCATGATGGTCAGTTTTTCTGGTTTATTTGAAATACACTCCAAACCCATTTTCCATGTCTTGCTTTGGCTCTTCTGCAAACAAACCAGCAAGCTGACTGAAATCCCAGAAACTCCATTGCTGTCAGTTAATGACTGTGAGGACCCTCTGTTGGCTTTCCAGGGCTGTAAATCTTTATGAGAGGAGAGTGTTCATCTAGTGGGTTCCGACCACTGATCTTTTGGCTAACAGTCCCACATGGAATGTTCTGTGGACACCCTCATATTCTCCTCTCGTTCACCAGAGGGCCGACTTCATGCAGTGGCAGGCTCAGAGGGTGCTGTGAGAGACCATCGTGACAGGTATGTAAGGGGGTGAAGCCCACACACCCTCCTGCTGTGCAGTGACTGTGTGTCCCTTGGTCAGGCGACTTGTGGAGCACATGCTGGCTCTGGTATGTCGTTTGGTCCCTGGACTTAATGAGTTCTGCAGGGACACTCTGCTGTAGCTGAAGATCATTTACCTGAATTGCTTTTTAATTTCTGCTCTGGGAAGCTGCCCCTGGCGTAGTATAATTACTTTATAATTTACAGCAATCCCAACCAAATCTATAAATTTAGCCATTCTAGTTGGAGAACGGACCTTGGCTATGTAGAAGGCTGAGCAGAGAGACTTCCCCCCTCCCCAATCACATTGCTAAATTAGCCTCTGTGTCTGGGGTGTAGGTTCCAGCCCTTGGACAGGAGCAGAGGAGGCAGAAAGGGACAGTGCTTGCCCAGTAAGTACAGAGGTCCACTGTGGCACCAATGTCTGCTTTGTGGGAGAGGGTGTGTGTCCTGCAGCATCCTCTGATTTGCTGGCTCAGAGCATTGTGCTGAGGAGTTGGGGCATGCATGGAAGTGTGGGTGAGGTGGCCTTGGGGGTGGGTTCAGGAAGCTTTCCTGGAGTGCTCATCTGACCTCCCGGATGGCAGGCTTTGGAGAGGAGAGGTCCTGGGATGTTGGAGGCACATAAGAGCCCTACAGGATGCTGATAGGCAGGGACTGAGAAGTGTGCGGACTGAGGAGGCTCTCTCCTTTGAGTGCCCGTGCTCACCACCTTCAGCCGATGGTGAATTTACATGTTCCATGTGCAGTTCAAATCCACAGGCTATCGTGACGGGAAAGATGGGCAGTATCCTCCAGCCTGGAAAACACAGGAGGGTGCCTGTGTGTCTGAAGCTACTTGACAGTGGTGGGTTTCATTCAGTGTTAGTGGCACTTAGTTCCCGTGTCTCTGGGAAGCCCGCCCCATTTCTGTAACACCATCACAGAACAAAATCCTCCACATTGTATGTGCATAAGGGCATGGGATTCTATAGAATCAAGGAAAGGTAGGCTTTTGTCAGGTTTTGATGTTGGAATGATTGAATTCTATGCCTTATGTTGGGGGACTTTCTAATAGTGGAAGCAGAGGCCTGGCAGAGCAGTGAGCTTACATTCCCCATGGCTGAGACTCACCCTGTGCCACATGGCTGGGAGGAGGAGGAGGATATGGTCCTTGCTGGCTGGAAGGCTGGCAGTGGATGAGGACAACAGGTAAGGTAGGAATGAGTGAGCCCTTTCCTTGAGCCCAGAGGCAGGTTAGGGGGACGTGAGAGGGACATGACCCTGATGGCCAGCAGCAGCTCCTGTTGTACTCAAGGTGATGATGCAGCGCCTGTCTATTTCTGTCTTATGGAGTTTGTTCACTCAACCTTGGCTCTTCTACTCCTGAGTACTGACCTCAGAGATAGCAAAGCTGTGACCTCTGGGTGACCCTCTAACAAAGGTCTGGCCCCAAATACTGCTGTGGCCCTTGTCCATTGCTGAGACAGGCTCTGAAAAATGTTCTGGGAACATATGAAGGGAGACTGGTGTGAGGTTAGATGTCCCCACAGGATCACCACTAGAACGGTAGGGCCCTTCAGCACATCAGTCCTAGGGGCAATGGGCCTTCGTTCAGCTCTGCTCAAGAAGGATTTGGGACTCCTAAGAAATTTGCACCCAGGACGTGGAATCTGACATTATTTACTTCCTTTCTAAGGAATCCTTTCACTGCTTGGGCTCAGAGGCACAGATCCACAGGATTAAGCTGTGTGCTGCTCCTCTGTCCCCCATTAACACAGTGTTCCCCAGTCTGTCAGCTTCTCTGCCTGTCCTTTATGTTCCCTTCTTTGGTGCCCCTCCCAGGTACTTTCTGCCACTTATATGCTTGATATAGTGCCCTATATGTCATCCCCCCCACTGGCCTGCACCAGGCCAGGACTGTGGCTGAGCCTCATGGCCAGCTGATGAGGGTTTATTTGTGGGTTGAATGATGGAGTGAGGAATCCCAGCACCTCCTTCCCTCCTCTGCTGGCTCACAGCCCTCCAGCTGCAGCCCAGTGTCCCTGAGAGAACAAGTTGCTGGCAGTGACATCCTGTGGGTACCCTGCTTGGGCACAGTGGGAGGCTGCCTTTGTTGTGACCAAGCAGAAGAGTGGGCCCAGACCAACATGGGGACAGTGGCTGTGCTTGCTGCTGGCAGCCAGCAGAACTGGTGGGCGAGTGGGCCAGTGGAGCTGTGCACTTGCCTCACAGTACACCTTCAGATCAGCAGATAGACCCCAGGATATGCCTACAGATGACATGGTGTCCATGTTGAGTCCAACCCCTGTGAGAGCTGGCTTGTTGGCTGCAGCCTGGTCCATGCAGTTCTCTGATGGGAGATCCTGAGCAGGTTTCTGCTGGAAGCTTCTGGGGCTTTGTGATTGGAGTTTTCACAGGGAGCTTCCAGCCAATTTCCCTACATGGGAATCTGGCCTCACTCAGAAAGCCACAGGCCCTTGTTCAAGAGTGTGAGCATGCATAGACAAAAAGTGCTGGGGCATTTTGTGTGTGCATAGGGTTGTGACCCTGGACCACGATGGAGTTCCCCTATATCCCTGTGCTGCAGATCAGGGACTCCTGAGAGTTACAGAGAGGTGCTCCTGGACACACAGTTGATTTCAAAGCTTGTGGCCTCTCCACTGCAGTGCAGGACTGAGGAACGACTGGGGAACTAAACAGCTCAATCTCATTAACTGTCCCTAGTTTTGATCTTTGAAGCTCATTTTAGATGGGCAGGAGGCCTTCCTTAGCCCCTTCCTTTGCCCACTCACCTCAAATGCTAGGCACAGTCTTCACGCTGCCTGAGCCCTATCTCAGCCCCAGCTTCTCATGCCTCAGCCTCATGGAGCCCATGTGCTCACTGTCTCTTTCCTGGTGGTCCTGAGGTACCCTCTCAGGGTTAGCCTCTTGAGAAGACCCGTGCTCTCAGGCCCTAGGGCAGCGTCCAGCACTCACTGCCCATGGCAGTCCAGCTGGAGCAGAATGAGATGCCGTCCAGCCATGGGTGTTTTCACGGCCACTGTACTCGGGAGAGTGTTGTGGGCATTGTGCATCCAAGGCCTTTCCATTTTCAGGCTCATTCCCAGTAGAGTGTCACGTAATACATCCTGTGTTTCATACAATTTTTTTCTTTTCAATTGTCCTTATTTTGTTGCTGTTGAGAATATACACAGAAAAACATAACACCAATTCAAGTTTCTGTACGAATATTATCGACACCGACGATGTTCCTGGAGCATTCTCAGCTCCCCCCTGCACCCCCCCCATCTCTGAGCAGTTCCTTTCCTTTCACATAAACTCACAGCCCCCTGGTCTAATCTTTCAAGGTGGTGGTAACAGTTTCATCTCATACAGTTCTCAAAAAACTTCAGGTTCAAGGAAGACTTTATTCAACTGTTCTGTGCTGTCCAGTTGGACCCAACTCATAGCTGACCCTGAAACATGTTTTCAGAGGCTGTAAATCGCACAAGAGACGATTGCCTGTTTTTCTTCCATGAAGCAGCTGATGGATTTGAACCATGTACCTTTGGGTTGGTAGTGTATAGTGCCTTACCACTAAGCCTCTAAAGCTCCCTTTTCTTTTACTGTTGTTGTTATGTGCTGTCGAGTTGCTTGTGACTCATAGAGACCCTATATAGAACAGCTCTGAACCCTGCCAACCTTAATATCTCTGACACACCTACCATCATTACCCTAGTTACTGAATCAATCCATCTCATCGAGGGTCTTCTTCTCTTGTGCTGTCCCTCCACCTTCCCAAGCATAATGTCCCTCTCTAAGGACTGGTTCCTCCTTGTACCATGCCCAGAGTATGTCAGATAGAGCTTCAGAGTCCTTGCCTCCAAGGAGCAGCCTGGTTTCACCCTCTATAGGACAAACCTGTTTGCTCTCCTCACAGTCCATGGTATAGTCAATAATCTTCTCCAACACCACAGCTCAAAGACATCAATTCTCCTGCTATCCCTAGTCATTCTCCAGCTCTCTGATGCATAGCAAGTATTTGCAAAGACTATGGCCTGTATCAGGCACACCTTAGTCTCCAGACTGACATTGTTGCTCTTCAGTACTCTAGAGATGTCCCTGATAGCACACTTTCCCAATGCAATTTTTCTTTTGATTTCCTGGCTTCTGGTACCAATAGTGTTGATTGTGGAGCCAAACAAGCTGTAATTGTTAAACAGTCTCAATGTCTTCACCCTCTATCATGATGCTGCCAGTTGGCCCAGTGGTGAGAATCTGTTTCTTTGATGTTGAGCCGCAATCCCTATTGAAGGCTACAGTCCTTGACCTTCTGTAGCAAACACTTCCTTCTCAGTTTCAGCAAGCAAGGTTGTATCATCTTCATAACAGCAGGTTGTTGATGAGTCTTCCTCCAATCCTGATGCCACACTCCTCCTCATAGAGCCAAGCCTCCCAGATGATCTGTTCTGCATATAAATTGAAAAGGTATGAAGATAGGATACATTCCTGGTGTACCTCCTTTTCAATTTTGAACCATGCAGGGTTTCCTTGCTCTGATGACTGCTTCCTGGTCCAGGTATATGTTTCGCATAAGCAGAGTCTCATTTCGCATTTCTCAGAATCAGCCACAGTTTGTTATGATCCACACAGTCAGATACCTTTGAATAGTCAATGAAACACTGGTGCTTTCTGTTTTCGTTTAAGATCCATCTAACATTAGATGTTACCATATCCCTTGTAAGCATGGCCTCTTCTAAACCCGGACTGCACATCTGGCAGTTCTCTTGTTGATGTGATATTCTAGTCATTTCACAAGAATTTCTTTTACTACTTAAGCTAAATTACAGCTTGGTTTTAAGGAGACTGCAGGGGGTGGTTTTGATTTTAAGTGTAAAGACCATCTCCAGTCAGTTTCTGCAGTGTCTGTCCTCCTCTATATCTCCAGGAAGTCTAGCCTGGGAGAAGCTGAAGTTGTGCCCTGAACTCCCGTCTCTAACAAAGATCCTTCCGTAGAACCTTTGAGCAGAATGTTGGTCCACTGGCTGCGTTTTGGAAGTCTATCACCAGACTTTGCTTGCTAGTCTGCCTTAGTACAGAAACTCCACAGTGGGGAAGGGAACAAAGCTGTTGTTTGAAATACTAGTGACAGAACTTCCAGCCTTACAGCAGCATTTCACTACCACAGTATGGCAGACTAGCACAAGGACTTGCTACTGCGCCTTAGCTGAGAGGAGTGTGCTCTCCCTGGAAACCAGCTCAGGCATACAACCTGCGGCCAGGCTCCAGTGTCCCCGTCTCCGTCTGCTGTGGCAACAGAAGAGGACAGAACCCCGTAGAAGTTTATAGTGGTACTTTGTGTGAAGTAGCAAGCTCCGTTCACCTAGAGCAGCATCTCAGTTCAGTAGGTGCTGATTAACATAGAAAATGTAATGAGAAAAGAGATGGTGGGAGGTCTGAATTCTGAAGATTGGTGGATGAACCTTGGACCTCCCAACCCAAACATCCCTTATCTTTTAGATGAAAAGGTGGCTTTTTGACCAAGTGGCTTCTCCTAGGAGATGTTCATTTGTGTCCTTTCCCCCCAGGACACGAAGGCCAGCCTCTGTGCTCTCAAGTCCAGACATATTTGTGGATGGGACCTCGGGAAGTATGTTGATGCTTGAAATTTAAATCTGATACTTTTTCTTCTCTGTGAAAAGCATTAGAATATCCAGCTTACCCTTATTTTAGCGGGCTGAAGTTATTTTGGGAAGTAGCAATTAAAGGCTTTTTTATGGTTCTACTTTCCCTTTTGCCCCTGCACAGGTCTGTGAAGCAATTAAACCTCCCCCAGCCCACACCCAGAGGACTCTGCCTCTCCCCACTTCCCCTTCAGGCCCAGCCCTTGGGAAAGAAAAGAAGTTAAAGTCATATTAATTACAGCCAAATCCTCTTGTTCCTGGGCTCTTCCCTGAATATGCTTGGAGATGAGATTTAAAGCTTTCCTCCAAACAAAATGGTTACATGAAAGGAATAATTTCTTTGGTCAGACACTGATTTGCCATGTCATTCTACTTTTTTTGCTCATAAAATGGGCTCTCCACTACAGTTAGGACTTTCAGCTCACTGTCTGCAGTCACTGCCCCTCGCAGATCCCTGAACACTACTCGCCTACTAGGCTGAGGCTAGATCCAGGTTCTTGGAATAAGCATGCAACACACATTCATATCCACTCACATGGCTGACACTCTCAGTCACTTATACATGGGCTGTACACACACATATACAATCTGAAGTGCACACCTATGCACCGTCACACATGTTCATATACACTCACACATGTGCAGTCACTTAAACACAGGCTGTACACACACATCCACGCTCTAATGTGCATACCCACAATCATACATACGTTTATATTTACTCACACACACAGACACACACAATCACTTATACATGGGCTGTATACACATATGCACACACTGTTGTGTGCACACACACAGCCTGTCGCTGAGTCACACTTAAATTACACATGTGCATTCTCACGGAATCTCACCACTCATGCACGCAGACTCACCCATGGCCACACAGACCATCACATGCCACATGCACACATGGACGACCTCACGCACTCACACACTGACACGTGAATATGCATGTGGAGCCCAGCAGGAAATGCTTCAATGCAGGCTCCCCTGTCTGACCCTGTTCGTGTCTGCCCCTGTTGTCTGGGAGTCCCTGTGAGCTGGCAGCAGCAGTGGTCGAGTATATGGACTCTGTTCTGTGCTTTGCAGGGTGAGTGTGTTTGGGGAATCTCTGGACACATTTCTGTCCACAGTCAATATCTTTTCGAGGTTGGTTAGCATGGAGGTGGTTGTTGTATTTGTTATGTGCCGTCAAGTCGCTTGCGACTCATAGCGACCCTATGTACAATAGCCCTAAACTCCGCTCTGTCCTGTGCCAATCGCACCATCTCTGACACTCCCATCCCAATTATCCCAGTCACTGAATCAATTCACCTCATAGAGGGCCTTCCTCTGCTGCTTGTCCCTCCACCCTCCCAAGCATGATGTCCCTCTCCAAGGACCGGTCTCTCCTCACAGCATGTCCAAAGTATGTTAGACGGAGCCTCAGAATACTTGCCTCCAAGGAGCCACCCGGTTTAACTCTTTCCAGGACAAATCTGTTTGTTTTCCTAGCAGTCCATGGTATTCTCAATACTCTTCTCCAGCACCACAGCTCAAAGGCATCAATTCTCCTT
>NW_006400230.1:333026-345717 GCF_000299155.1 Elephantulus edwardii | reverse complement strand
GTTCTCACATTCCATGTCCCAGTCACCAGTGTCTGCTTACAACTGTTCCTCTTCCTTTGTATTTCCATACTTGAAAACTCAACCTCCTTTGCCGTTTCTGTTATCTAAATGTGTTCTGTTGTACATAGGGTTTTCAGAGGCTTGCTAGTGAGTGACTAAAATCTCTGCTCTGGAATTGGGGAATATTGAGGGATTGCTTACCTCCCAATGTGGTGAGTGAGGACAAGTGCAGTGAGTTTCTTGGTTCTTATTCCTCATGGGGATTACAAGTGTTAACCTGACAGGTTGGTTGTGATAATAAAGTGAGATTGTGCACAGAAACAGTTTGCCAATAGGTTCTTCTCTGTGTTGGTGGCCATCAACATCATCATCATCATCATCTAACAAGTGGGCTGGGCGTTAGGCCAGGGCCTAGGCCGGAGAGGATTCTGCCCTCTGCCTGGTAAGGGGGCATGGTTCTCCAAGGGCACTGTGATTGGTTGGAGGACACAGCTCTTGATGGGCATCTGTTAGTGGTTGGAGGATACAGCTCTTGAAGGGAGTCTATAGATGGTAGGAGGGTATAGCTTTCAATGGGGATCTGTAGAGTCTGTATATGGTAGGAGGGTGTGACTCTTGGTGGGGTCTGTGGTGTCTGTGGATGGTAGGAGACTGTGATTCTTAAGGAGGGTCTGTGGTGTGTGGATGGTAGGAGGATGTGACTCTAGATGGGGGTCTGAGGTGTCTGTGGATGGGAGGAGGGCGTGACTCTTGACAGAGGTCTCTGTGGTGTCTGTGGATGGTAGGAGGGTGTGACTCTTGGTGGGGTCTGCAGTCTGTGGATGGTAGGAGGATGTGACTCCAGATGGAGGTCTGATGTGTCTGTGGATGGTAGAAAGTGTGACTCTTGGTAGGGACTTTGGATGTGGATAGCAAAAGACATGGAAAGAATTTTCCATCAGACTTCAAAGTTTTTTATGAACACAGGGATTTAATATTCTAGGGACCTTCTAGGTCCCATTCATCAATTTTATCCTCTTCAGATTATACATTTCTGGCTGTATTTGACAGTCTCTTTATACTATAGACTAGCTTGATCCCAGTTTGTCTCTTAAGAACTTTATGGTTTTGGGTTTTACTCAGTCTCTTACCCACCTTGTGATTTTTGTGTATGTAGCCCAATTTAGTAAAGTGGTAAGATCTAAGATCAATATCCAGAAATCCGAGGGATTTACAGTAACAGAGAACTCAGAGAAGGAAACCAAAACAGCAATACCATTTACCATAGTCAACAACAAATTAAGATACTTAGGAGTGAACCTAACTATAGTTACAAAAGACTTATACAAAGAAAACTACAACATTTCAGCAAGACACAATAGAAGACCTAAAGAAATGGAAAAATGTGCCCTGTTCATGGAAAAGAGGACTCAATATTGTAAAAGTGACAATCCTACCAAATGCAATCTACATATTCAGTACAGTCCCAGTACAGATACCAAATTCACTTTTCAAGGAGATTGAAAGGGAAATTGTCAGGCTTATTTGGAGAAGCAAGAGACCCCGAATAAGCAAAGCACTTCTGAGAAACCAAATTAAGTGGGAGGTATAGCACTCCTTGACCAGGAAACCTACTACACAGCTGTAGTAATCAAAACAGCATGGTACTGTTACAATGACAGGCATATAGACCATTGGAACAGAATTGAAAACCCAGAAATAAACCCAGAGGCAGTAGTCAGAACAAAGAAGGGTAACACTGTATGGCTCAAAATTGGGAAGGGTGTACGCCGGGGATGTGTCCTGTCTCCATACCTTTTCAACATGTACGCGGAGCAGATTATCTGGGAGGCTCGGCTCTATGAGGAGAACTGTGGCATCAGGATTGGTGGAAGATCTATTAACAATCTGCGTTATGCAGATGACACAACCCTGATTGCTGAAACTGAGGAGGACCTCATGCGCTTGCTGCGGAGGGTCAAGGACTGCAGCCTTCAGTATGGACTGAGGCTCAATGTCAAGAAGGCAAAGATTCTCACCACTGGACCAATTGGCAGCGTCAGGATGGATGGCAAAGAGATTGAGATTGTTAACAACTTTAGTTTGCTCGGCTCCACAGTCAACACTCTTGGCACCAGCAGCCAGGAAATCAAAAAACGTATTGCGATGGGAAAGTCCGCTGTTAGGGACCTCTCTAAAGTACTCAAGAGCAACGGTGTCTCTCTGGAGACTAAGGTATGCCTGGTACAGGCCATGGTCTTTGCAATCACTTGTTATGCATCAGGGAGTTGGACAATGACTAGGGAGGATAGAAGGAGAATTGACGCCTTTGAGCTGTGGTGCTGGAGAAAAGTATTGAATGTACCATGGACTGCCAAGAAAACAAATTCATCCTGGAGAGGTTTAAACCAAGCAACTCCTTGGAGGCAAGGATTCTGAGGCTTTGTCTGACATACTTTGGACATGTTGCCAGGAGGGATGGGTCCTTGGAGAAGGACATCATGCTTGGGAGGGTAGAGGGACAGCACAGGAGATGGATTGATTTGCTGACTGGGGTAATCGTGATGGGTGTGTCGGAGGCAGTGTGGTTGGCACAGGATAGAGCAGGGTAGACACAGGATAGAGCCCTAAGCCTGTTGTTCATATGGTCGCTATGAGTCTCAAACGATTCGATGGCACATAACAACAACAATCTATGGTCAACTGATATTTAACAAAAAAATCACACCTATCTAATGGGGAAATGACAACCTCTTCTACAAATGGTGCTGGCAAACTGGACTGCTACCTGCAGAAAGCTGAAACAGGATCCGCGTCTCACACTATACACAAAAATAACCTCAAGGGAAATGTGATTCTTGATGGAGTCTGTGGGTGTTGATTTTAGGATGTTATGACTCTTGACGGGTTTTGGTGTCTATGGATGGTAGGATGGTGTGACTCTTGACAGAGGTGTTGGTGTCTCTGGGTGGTAGGATGGTGTGATTCTTGACAGGGATGTTGATGCTTGTGGATAGTAGGATGTTAATGACTCTTGACAGGGCTGTTGGTGTCTGTGGATAGCAGGATGGTGTGATTCTTGATGGGGTCTGTGGGTGTGGATGTTAGGATGCTAGGACTCTTGACCACAGTGTTGGTGCCTGTGGATGGTAGGGTGGTGTGACTATAAGCATGTTGGTGTTTGTGGATGGTAAAATGGATGGCTCTTGGGATGTTGGTATCTGTGGATGGTAGGATAGTGTGCCTTTTGATGGACTCTGGGTGTTGATTTAAGGATGTTATGATTCTTGATGGAGGTGTTGGTGTCTGCGGATAGATAGTAGGATGGTGTGATTCTTGATGGGTCTATTGGTGTGGATGGGAGGACAGTGTGACTCTTGATTGAGTCTGGGTGTGGATGGCAGTACTGTGTGACTCTTGATTGAATCTGTGAGTCTGGATGGTAGTAGATAGGCATGTTACTAGGAGGTCCTTCAGGGTGTTTTTTTTTTTTTTTGAGTCTTTGCTGGGCTCTTGTAGGGGCATCTTGACCCTTGTTCTGCTCAGAACTTTTGTGGATCTGACAGGTAGTTTGGACCAAGAACTCTGGCTCTCTGAGTGCTCTGTGCTGTGAGGTGGACAGGAGGACTGGTGGGGGCCCTATGTTAGGGAAGTCCAGTTGTTCATGTGAATATGCATATGTGACCAGCGCTTAGGAGAGGCCCTTTTGATGCTGATTTTGTCAGAAGTGGGGCCGAGTTTTCTATAGCTTCAGCCCATGGCTGACATGTTTTTTGACTTTGCACTAAATGTCAAGGCCTTTAGCATCAGCTGCAGATCCAGACTGGGCAGAGTTTGATCACTGCCATGGGTCACGATGCCTGTACTCTCCTTCCTGGGGGCTGGCTGGACTCTTCTTTTTATCTTGCAGGAGTGAGAATACACATAGCACAGCACACACAGCACATAGGCTCACAGTGTCTGCGTGTGCAGTTCAGTGACAGCACACTCTAAGTAGTACAGCCATTCTCATCATTCTCTAGAACATTCTACCTCTTCTCTTTGGAGGGGAATTCATCTGAGTCACCTAGTGGCATTGTAGGCACCTTCCACATGGTGGAGGGGCACACCTGGCAGGTGCTGTCCATCCCGGTGGCTGCTGTCTTCTGTTTATGTGATCTACCCTGGATTGCCTTAGTTAAGGGGGAAGGTGGTGCACACTGGGCATCCATGTGACTGGATGTAGACACACACTGTACCCATCAAGGCCCCACATCACTCTGTGAAATTTTTGGCCTGTTTGCATGTGGCTGGAGTTGTGTTAGGGCCAACACCACAGGCATTTACTTGGTGTCCTGAGAGTTGTGGAACAAGTCCCATGAGGGGAACTTGGGAGTAGACAGTGAACTGTCTCCTGGACTTGCCAGGACTGAGGGAGTGTGAGCCTGCTAGTGACTGCTACAGGCACCCTTTTCTCTCTCTCTCTCATATTTGGAAAGAGTTTTGTGTGTATTCCCAGCTGCCATGGCCTCACGTCTAGGCATTGTGGCATTCCAGGTGTTAAAATGGAGTTCCTCTCAGAGCTGAAGGTATAAGCTGATGGCCTACATGACTGGAACCTACAGATGCAGCCTTGGCCAGAGGATCTCTACCCTCCACACAGCTGACCAGGCTTTGGAGGTGGGGGGCAGAGAAGAACACTGTGTTGGTGCTGAGGTGCTGTAGAGGACTTCAGACTTTTGGGTCAGGCTCCCAGAGGAAGTGGACAGCTGTCTTCACTAGGAAACTTGCCTGTTTGGGCTTGGCCTTTCTGCCTGCCCTTGAAAGGGAGGAAGTGTCTACCTTTCAGTTCCTGAGGAGAACACAAGTCCCTAGGTGGACCTCCTGTTTCTGGGGTTCACTAGCCTGTGGAAGCCCCTCTGACTTCATTGGGTGCTATCTGGCAATTGAAAAATGAATGATGCTTAGAAAGGAGATGGAGCTGGGCTCCAGGCTGGCCCTGCTCTTCTGCTGTGTGATTTAGGAAGGAGACGGAGCAGGGCTTAGGCCGCCCTGCTCCTCTGTGATGTGATTTAGGGGAGGCCCTTGGCTCCTTGGTGTCTGCCTGGTGAGCTCGGAGTGCCCAAGACTGAGTGGGTGTAGGAGGTAGTCCTCCAGATGATGGGAACAGCTTGAAGGTGAGTGACTCTGCTGACCTGTGTCATCTGGAGGAGCTGTCCTCAGTGGGTGAGGCCTGTGCTCCCTTCTCTCTGCTTCTGGAGTGCATTACCATCCAGAGGTGCTAGCCATGGAAAGCCATATAGGACTGTCATCCCTCAAGGCCCACGCCCTGGAGGATATCACCATGTGTGTTAAAGTAGAAGAGGGGGTGTGAGGAAGGCTCTTGAGCAGATGGGCTGAGACATTGGCTGCTGTGAGTGGACACATGGCTGCTGCCTCAGGAGGGCCCAGATGTGTACTACTTTGTTCTGTTGTGGGTGGGATCAGTACGTCAGGGTCACTCAGAGACAACTTGATGGCATCTGGCAGAGGCAGCACCCTGAGCAGCAGGGCAGGGATGGGCTTTTGTGCTAGGTCTCAGCTCTCAAAGGTGGCATTGTCTGGGAGCCCCAGCAGGACCCTTCATGCACCTTCCCTTGTGGATATGCCATTTTCTTTCCACCAGCCGTGGCTGAACTGGCTTTTCCACACCCTTCCCAACACTTGCCATTTTCCTCCATTTGTTTTAATGATAGCTATTTTAGTAGAATACTACCAAGTTTTTAATATTTAAGAGAATTTCACAGTTCTCTTTTTCTGGGCCGTCATTGTGTTCTTTCTCCCATTTTCAGGGTGACCAGCAGTCAGTGTGGTTAGGTCTACTATCCTTTCAGTTTGCTCTTCTGCAGCAAGTATTTCAGGTCTTCTTCAGCAAGCAGGGTTCCAGTCTCCCCCGTTCTGCCCTGTGGATCCCTCTGTCTCCCCTCTGCGCGTCCCAGGATCGATCTTGCCTCAGCCTTGGGGCTTTTGTACCTGTAGGCATGGCAAAACTTTTCCCACAAGTCGCTTCTCGATTGGCTGGCCCCCGGTTCTGCCTGTGTGGCTTTGGACCAAGAGGCAGTCATTAGAACAGAGCAGGGAAACACTGCATGGTTCAAAATTGGGAAAGGTGTACGCCAGGATGTGTCCTATCTCCATACCTTTTCAACATGTATGCAGAACAGATTATCCGAGAGGCTGGGCTCTATGAGGAAAAGTATGGTGTCAGGATTGGTGGAAGATCTATTAACAATCTGCATTATGCAGATGACACAACCCTGCCTGCTGAAACTGAGGAGGACCTGAAATGCTTGCTGCAGAGGGTCAAGGACTGCAACCTTCAGTATGGATTGAGGCTCAATGTTAATGAGACAAAGATTCTCACCACTGGACCAATTGGCAGCATCAAGATGGATGGTGAAGAGATTGAGATTGTTAACAACTTTAGTTTGCTTGGCTCCACGGTCAACACTCTTGGCACCAGCAGCCAGGAAATAAAAATATGTATTGCAATGGGAAAGTCTGCTGTTAGGGACCTCCCCAGGGTACTGAAGAGCAGTGGTGTCACTCTGGAGACTAAGGTGCATTTGATACAGGCTATGGTCTTTGCAATCACTTGTTATGCATCAGAGAGTTGGACAGTGACTAGGGAGGATAGAAGGAGACTTGATGCCTTTGAGCCGTGGTGCTGGAGAAGAGTATTGAATATACCATGGACTACTAAGAAAATGAACAGCTTCATCCTGGAGAGGGTTAAACCAGGCTCCTCCTTGGAGGCAAGGATTCTGAGGTTTCGTCTGACATACTTTGGATATGTTGTAAGGAGGGACAGGTCCTTGGAGAGGGACATCATGCTTGGGAGGGTGGAGGGACAGCGTAGGAGGGGAAGACCCTCTATGAGCTGGATTGATTCGGTGACTGGGGTAATCAGGATGGGTGTGTCAGAGGTGTAGGATTGGCACAAGATAGAGCAGGGTTTAGGGCTGTTGTACATAGAGTCACTATGAATTGCAAGCGACTCGACAGCACATAACAACAACCACATTTGTGCCTCAGTTCTCATTTTCTTGGGCTATATTCTAAGTAATAACACGGGTTTTCTATGTTCAGCTTTTTCCTCAACTTTTCTTAGCAGTTGTATCATTTTACAATCCTATATTAGAGTTCCAGTCTCTCCTCACCTTCTCCAACGTTTATCGCTTGCTGTTTTGTTAAACTTTGCTACTGCTGCTGAAGAGAGATGTGTCTCATTGTTGTTTTGATTTGAATCTGTCTGATTGCTAGTGATTTTTAATGTTTCTTCTTGTGTTGATTTGCCATCATAATATCCTCCTTTGTGAAGAATCTTTTCTTTTGCCCATTTTTGTGATTGGGTTATCAGGCTCTTTCTTTGGAAGGCCCTGTAGTATTCTGTACATTTTGGTTATGAGATCCTTGTCTGAAATGTCACTGCCAAGTATTTTTCCCAGTCTATTGGCTTTCTTTTCACTCTGTTGGAGAAGGTTTCTATGCACACAGGGATTTGATTTTCAGAAGGTCCCGTTTGTAGATTTCATCATCTCCTGGCTGTGCATTTTTGGCTGTGTTTATAGGTCTATTTATGCCGTAGGCTAAGGCATAAATTTGTTCCTGTTTTGTCTCTTATTAGCATTACGGCTTTGAGTTTCAGATTGAGTTGGTTTTTGTGTATGGTTTGACATGTGAATCTTGTTTCTGTTTTGTGCAGGTTGATGTCCAGTTTGCCAGCACTGTTAAAGAGCCAGTCATTACCCTATTTAATGGGTTTTTTTCCTTGTCAAATGTCAGTTGATGACATTTAAATAAAAATACGTATTGCAATGGGAAAGTCTGCTGAGTTCTGGTTTTAAATTCTATTTTATTGATTTATGCCTCTGTTATTGTACTAGTTGCTGTTTTGGTTACTACAGCTGTGCAGTAGGTTTTGAGATCAGGGAGTGAGAGAGATGCCTCTTACTTCATTTTTGCTTTTCAGAGCTTTATTATTTCTAGGTCTCTTTTCCATTACCAGGAAGTATTTTTCCTTTTAGTTAGGTCTCATTGTTTCTTGTAGTATTGTAGTTTTCTTTATGAATATCTTTTGAGTCTCTAGTTAGGTTTGTTCATATTTCATCTTGTAGTTGTCTACTGAAAATGGTTTTGCTTTTCTTGTTTCCTTTTCTCTGCTTTCTTTGTTGCTGTAGGGAAATTTAGCTAGTTTTTGTATGTTGGACGTTGTAACCTGCCACTCTACCAAATTGGTCTACTAAGTCTACAAGGTTTTTTTTAGTCCTTGGGGTTTTCTGTGTACACTATCATATTGTTGGATACCTCTTTTCCAGTTTAGATGCCTTTTCTTTTTTTCTCCTGCCTTACTGACCTGGCTGGAACGTCCATTACAATATTGAATTTGAATCCTCTATTTCTGTTTTGTTGAGTATTTTAGTTAGAAAGGTCTAAAGTATGTCTTTTCTGCATCAATTGATAAAATCTTGTTCTTTTCTTTGTTAATGTGATGAATTACATTGGTTGTTTTCCTTATGTTGAACTATCCTTGCATATATACCTGTTTTGAATCCACTTGGTCATGATAAACTATTTTATAGGGACTATGGATTAGAGACTCCACATTAAGGAGTAACGATGTCAGTAGTATTTCCTATCACTTGTTGTGCACCTGAGAGCTCGACCATGAATATGGATGACAGAAGGATTGATGCTTTTGAGCTATGGAGTTGGAGAAGAGCACTGAACATCCAAGGGACAGCCAAGAGGACAAACAAATATGTCTTGAACAGAATGCAGCCAGATTACTCTTTAGTTTGGGTATGTTGTTTGGAGGGCCTATTCTTTGGAGTGTGACATGATGTGGGAAGGGTGGAGGGTTGGCGAAGGAGAGGAAGATCCTCAACCAGGTAAAATGATACAGTGACTGCCACAATAGGTTCTTGTGTGTCAGGAAGTGTAAAGATGGCAAAGGGTAGAATAGGATTCAGCTCTTTTTTCATAGGGCAGCTGTGAGTCTACTTGACTTGTTGGCACCTAATGGTAACAGCAATTGGATTCTTTTGGCTTAGATTTTGTTAAGCATTTTTGCATCGATGTTCATGAGAAATATTGGTCTATATTTCTATCTTTTTTATGATATCTTTGGCTGGTTTTGGTATTGTTGTTGTTGAGTGTTGTCGAGTCATAGGCAACTCATAGCAACCCTATGAACAAAAGACCTGGACACTTACATAACTTTCATCCTTTCTCCAGGTTCATAGGGTTTCCGGACAAAGCTATTTCGGAAGTGGATGCCACTCCTGCTTCCAAGCTTGTTTTAATCGGGGAGCTCCACCAAACATTGTCCACCATGGGTAACCATTCTCATATTTGACACATTATTCTTTTGGTATTAGAGTTATATTTACTTCATGTAATGACTCTGAAAGTATTCCTTCTTTTTTAATTTTTTTAAAAGAATTTCTGTAGGATTGGTGATAGTTTCTCCTTGAATGTTTTTAGAATTCACCCATGAAACTTTCTGGGCGAGGATGATTTTTGTAGTCCTTTCCAGACTTCACAGGCTTCAGGTCACTTTCCTTTAATTTTCTTTAATACTGCTTCTTAAATTTTCTTTGTCCTCATTTACGAAAACACTATTTGCTGAGAGTATCCTGGGGGCCAGGCCTGTGGTAGGGGTAGTGTTAGGTGCTGTCGAGTTGAATACAACTCACAGTGACCCTGTGAACAACAGATCTGAACCCTGTCCTATCCTGTGCCATCCTCACCATATCTGGCACATTTGAGCCCATTGCTGCAGTCACTGTGTCAGTCCATCTCATTGTGCAGTGGGGACAGGGTCGAGGGAAGGTCTTTTTCTTTCTCTCTGACCCTCCACCTTTCCAAGCATGTAATGTCCTTTTCCAAAGAGTAACCTCCTACCAACATGTCCAGAGTATGTGAGATGAAGCTTTGTCATCTTTTCCTCTAAGGAGCACTCTGGCTGCACTTTCTCCAAGAAATGTTTGTTCTTTTGGCAGTCCATGGGGTGGATATTCAGTACTCTTCTCTCAAAATGGTAGGCATTGTTTAAAATATCTCTTCGTTGCCTTTGATATATCAGGTGCTGGGGACTTGAACAAGAGCCAGTCTTGCCTCATAGCCTGGTCAAGTGTTGTGGGGGAGAGGACTGTCCACAGGGCTCCCGTGAGATCACAGTGCAAGAAACATGGAACACGGGCCCAACAGGTCCTCAGGTGGCGAGGTGGCATCAGTAAAGCATGTGTATGTGTGTATGTTTGTGTGTGTTAGTTGCTTGGTAGTTATTGGTAGTGTTGCTGCAGGTGTTGGTTTGGAAAGATATATGCAGCCCCTTCTCCTTTACTCTACTCAGTTCATCCTATTTTAAGGGATGTTATTCTTATGTAACATCAAGTCCAGACAGACTTAACATCACCCATATCTCCTGCAGAACAGGAGAACCGCTTTTCTTTGGGTTTGCAGTGTAACTCTTTACCGCTAAGGCATCCGAGCTCCTTGTTGTTAGAGGATAATTTGAGATACCTAGGTTTTAGTCTTTTTAAAAATTATTTAGTTTTGTAGCTCTCAGATGCATAGGAAGTAGTTGAGAAGATCATGGCCTGGATCAGATGCATTTTAGGCTTTAGACTGACATCATTGCTCCTTAGCATTCTGGGGAGGTCCCCAACAGCAAACATGAGTACAATCAAGTGTTCTGGGATTTTCATTCTTCTCAGTGTTAGCCATAGTTTGTTGTGATCAGCGCAGTCGAATGCCTTTATGTAGTAAAAACCCTCCACAAATAGACATTGTTCTGATACTTTCTGCTTTCAACCAAGATTCATCTGATATTGGCAGTGGTATCCCTAGTGCCAAGGTGTCTTCTAAACCCAACTTATATTTCTAGCAGATCTCTGATGATACACTGTTCCATTTGTTTTTGGATGATCTTCAGCAACATTTTGCTTATATGTAGTATTAGTTATATTGTTTTAATAATTTCTACTTTCAGTTGTTTTGAGAACGGGAATACATATGTATCTCTTCCAGCAAGTTGGCCAGGTAGCTGTCCTCCTGATTTCTCCGCACAATTTGATTAGGTTTGGTGCTGTCAGGTAGAATATGACTCATAGCGATCCTATGAACAGCTGACCTGAACACTGCCCAAAGCTTTGCCATTATCATCTCCTGCAGACTCAAGCCTATTTCTGAAGTCACTGAGTCAGTCCATCTCATTGAGGGGTTTACCTTCCTTTACTGACCCTCCACCATTACTGCATAATATCCCTTTCCAAGGAATAGCCTCATCTAACTACATATTAAAAGTATGATAGATAAGGCTGTCCAGCTTTCTGATGTGTAGCAGCTGATTGAGAAGACCGTGGTCTAAATCAAGTCCACTTTAGTCTTTAAACTAACATAATTGATAATTGCTCTTCAGCATTTCAGAGCAGACTTGCCCAGTGCAATATGTTCTAAATTTCATGTCTTCTGGTAGCAAGGGTGTTGGTTGTTGCTCTAAGGAAAAGTAAATCACTGATAGCTTCAGTCTTTTCTCCATCTGTCATATTGCTGGCTGTTGGTCCCATGGTGAGGACCTTTGTTTTCTTGATGTTGAGATGTACTCCATACTGAAGACTATAGTCCTTGATCTTGTGTAGCAAGCGTTTCATATTTTCCTAACTTTCTTCAGGCAAAGTTGTGTCATCAGCATAACACAGGTTGTTTTTGAGTCTTTCTCCAATCCTGATCCCACATTCTTCTTCTTCATAGACTCCCACTTTGTGAATTGGTAGAAATTTTAAAAATATTGTGTTAAAATATGAAGTACAAAGTGAAATGCTCTTTATTCCATATTCATGTACGATTCATGACATTCATTGCATTAAGTATACTATTTCCATGTTTTCTGACATTCGTAGTGAAGTCTGCAGGGAGTTGCTCTGTTCATCAACCTCTTTGGAAGTTTGAATCTACCAGGGCTACACAGGAGAAAGATGAGTTGTCTCCTCCTGTGCGGTTCACCGCTCCATAAACTATAGGACAGTCAGCTGTGAGTCAGTTCTGTGGGTTTTAGCGTTTTGGGTTTGTTTTTTTATTAATGAACTGACAGCAGTGACACCACATCTTTTACCTTTCTCCCACTCCTAGTAACCACTAATAAACATTTATACATTTGATATTTTGTGAAGAACATACAGTGGCCTATTTAATTTACTCTCAAGGAGTAGTTGTTTATTGCCATTGAATTGGTTCAACCCATAATGATCCTGTGTAAATTGTAAAACATTACCTGGCTTGTTCCAACTCTGGGACTATCACATGCACAGTTGAAGCCTGGAGCTACTATGGGATGCCTTCCACCCTCAGGGCCTCCACCACGCTACTGGACTCTGCTGTGATCCATAGCATTTGTATTGGCTAATTTTGGGAAATGAATTTGCAGTTCTTTTCTCCTGGTCTGTCTTAATCTGGTAGCTCTGATAAACCTGTGCCCCATAGGTGACTCTGCTGGTATATAAACTACTGTTGTTGTTGTTGTTATGTGCCGTCGAGTCGTTTCATAGCGACCCTATGCACAACAGCCCTAAACCCTGCTCTATCCTGCGCCAACTGCACTGCCTCTGACACACCCATCCCGATTACTCCAGTCACTGAATCAATCCATCTCATAGAGGGTCTTCCCCTCCTGCGCTGTCCCTCCACCCTC
>NW_006400230.1:329180-329740 GCF_000299155.1 Elephantulus edwardii | reverse complement strand
TCATAGACAAAAATTAAATGGGAGGAGGTTTCTCATCTATCTCCCATGTATGTGAGGTATAAATCTTGTTTGGTTTTGCACGTGAAAATCAGTTTTGCTAGCTTCGCTTGTTAGAGAGACTCGTTTTTCCCCCTATGGAGTGCATTTGGCTCCATTTTTTAAAAAATCAGTTGACTGTAGATGTTTGAATTTATTCTGTGTTTTCAGTTCTATTTCATTAGCCAGGCTCTTTTGTTTACTGTCTCCTTGTAGTATGTTTTGATGTTGGGAAGTATGAGGCATTCTGTTGTTGTTGTTATGTGCCGTCGAGTCGTTTGCGACTCATAGCAACCCTATGTACAACAGCCCTAAGCCCTGGTCTATCCTATGCCAGTCGCATTGTCTCTGACACACCCATCCCGATTACCCCAGTCACTGAATCAATCCACCTCATAGAGGGTGCCCTCCTGTGCTGTCCCTGTACACTACCCAGCATGATGTCCCTCTCCAAAGACCTGTCTCTCCTTGCAACATGTCCAGAGTATGTCGGATGAAGCCCCAGAATCCTTGCCTCCAAGGAG
>NW_006400230.1:318717-329080 GCF_000299155.1 Elephantulus edwardii | reverse complement strand
TCATCCATCCTGATGCTGCCAATTGGTCCAGTGGTGAGAATCTTTGTCTTCTTGACATTGAGCCTCAGTCCATATTGAAGGCTGCAGTCCCTGAGCCTTCGCAGCAAGTGCATGAGGTCCTGCTCAGTTTCAGCAATCAGGGTTGTGTCATCTGCATAACGCAGATTGTTAATAGGTCTTCCACCAATCCTGATGCCACAATTCTCCTCATAGAGCCCAGCTTCTCGGATAATCTGTTCTGATTTCAGCATCATAGTGATATATATACAAGCTAGCACAGTATTACAATCAGATGGGTGTTGAAGGAGCAGAACCTTAATTTTTTTTACCGAAGGTAAATTTATAAATAATCTACTTTGAGTCTTAGAGCATACTTTTAGATTAAGCTCTGGTTTTCATTCTCTTATTCTAGAGTGTGGTGTTAGCTTGAAAGTTGGATTTTCTAATTACTTTATCCACCTTTGTTCTCCAGCTACCTTAACTGCAGACACATTGTCTTGCAAATAATCAACAGCTGTGGGAGTAGGATAAGAGAGACAGTGCTTCCCACACTGGGCAATAAGGCTTGAGAGAGACTAAAGCAAGACCCTTGTGGTGAGATCCTGGTGGTGATGTTTGAGAGACTGTGGCATTGCTGTGGAGAATCTGTGGCAAGGGATAACCAGAGGGAGCCCTGAGTTAAAGGCTACAGTTAAAGGTTTTGCTGTTTTTGCCAGGTGATGGAAGGAGAAACTAACTTATAACTGCTCTGAGGTCAACTTTGCTGGAGGATTAAAGAAACCAGAGGCTTATTGAGTTTGCGTTGCTGTACTGAAACCAAGACTTTTAATAATTACAGGATTGTGTCTTGCTATTAATCTGGCTTGGGACTGCTTGACTAAACCTCTACTTGGATTGTGAGATATTTTGTGCCTCTCCCACTACTCAACCTATTTCCCTAGTAAACCACTCTTGGTACCACAACTGTGAGCAATGTCTGTGAGTCAACAACAAATATAGAACCTAATGATTGGTGAGCATAGGTGCAGGAGCAAGGGGATGGCGTGTCTGACATAGCAGCTATCTGTTTGATGCTATAGGTGTTGCTGATAAGGACACTTCCCCTTTATGATGCAGGTAGAAGTCAAACTTACATCCTATTCCTCTTCCAGCTTTTGATATGGCTGCCCTCATTCAGTCTTCCCAACAACCCTGTGATACCCCTACTTTACAGTCCAGGGGTCTGGGTTCAAGGGTGAATGTCCCACAGCTAATTGATGGGCAGCTCGACTTCACTGGACTTCCAGGCCACGATGTAGGCTGTGGAATGATTGCTGGGACTGACCTGAGCTACAGAAAGTGAGTGAATGTGACCAGGATCTGTCTGCACTTTGACACATAGCCATTCCATTTTGTCTATAAAAGAGTTCCAGACAGGTACTATCAGTATGACGAAAGTGCCACTTTGTATTTTTTCGCCCCTCTTCCTATTTGAAAATGTGTTGACAAAGGAAACTAATGCCTCTCACCCTGGTTACGCCACTCAGGGACTGGTGGTGGTGTCTCTGTGGCCTCCTTGCCCTTTGTGGGCCCTTGTCAGAGATGTGATTGCTGGAGCTGGTGTGTGATTTCTCACAGGTCCCTCTCCTTTCCTGAGCCTCTTTTGTTGTTGCATGGGGAATTGGGCCCTGTGTCATGTCAGATTCTTGGTAATTGTGCTTGACACTGTCCCTACCCAAAGTCAGGATGTAACCCTATTTCGTGAGGGGTCAGTTTCCTTGGAGGTGACTCCAACTCCTGGTCACCCAGGTGTATCTTAATAAAATGGCTCCATTGAGCTTTCGATGGGTGATGGTGTGAGTCGATTATTGGGCCTCCCTCCCAGACACCTCTGGACGGACTTATTGCAGACTTCGAGTAAGCAGCCGAGCCTCCTAACTGATGCATGCATGCATGTGAGGGCCCTCTATCATCTTTGTCATAATAGCAAAAGCCATTGATGCCATAGATACAAACAAGGGGAGCTGTGCCCCCCCCCCGCCCCCCGAAACAAGTGGTAGGCTCTGTTTGGCCCCTGGGCTGGAGTTTGCTGAAGGGAACTCTGGTGGCTCAAAGGTAAGGAGATGCTTTGCTGACCCAAAGGCACATAGTTGGAATCCACCAGCTGCTCTGTGGGAGAAAGGTGCAATCTCTTCTTGTGCAATTAACTGCCTTTGGAAATCCACTGGAAGGCCAACTTTGGACTTATTCCACTCAGATTCTGACTTAACACTACGTAACAATTTTCTAGTGGGAAGGTGGCATTAAATGGAATCTGCAGCCAGTTTAGGGTTCCCAGGCACAGCCTTATCTCAGGTGTCTTTGATGGTGCCTACCCTGCCAGGGGCTGCTGGCCAGGGGCTACTCTGCATGGATGGTGTCCTTTTCAGCCAGGGGCTGCTCTATGTGGATGGCTCCTACCCCACCAGGGGCTGCTGGCCAGGGGCTGCTCTGCATGGATGATGTCCCACCCCGCTAGGGACTGCTGGCTAGGGATTGCTTTGTGTGGATGGTGCCCACCTTGCCAAGGACTGCTCCGCGTGGATGATGCCCACCCCTCCATGGGTTGCTTCATGTGAATGGCATCTCACCCTGCAAGGAGCTGCTGGCCAGGGACTGCTCTTGCTGCCCCACATCTCACCTTTGCCGTCTATAGAAACATGGGAGGTTTAGACAGATTTACAGTTTCCTCCTGGTTCTAAAATGTCCTGACTCTAGTTAGAAGGGAAATGAGAATTCCCTTCCTGTGGCTGTGGTTTCCGTGGGTGTCTTCGGTTACCAAGATGGAGTTACTGGGCATTTCAGGTTGTAATCTACGCCCTGGGAGGCACTTGCCTTCTGGGACAGCCCATGATGGCGGACCCGAAACCTTCATGATCCGCTTGGGTCGAGAAAGACCTATGTGCCTCCTTGGCCTACCTTGGCATCACCTGTGAGGTGCTCTGTGGTCCAGGTGAGGATCATGCTCCCCATTGGCTTTCCTTATCTCCTTAGAGAAGGAAGAGCCTGTGTGACAATAGGAAAAGGTGCTTGGAAATCCTCCCCTGCAGACTGTGGGAGCAGGCCTCACTAACTGCATTGGCCAGCCAGTGCCCAGCCTCAGGGATGGCATTCCAGCTGCACACGTGGAGACAGCCTGCCTGCCAGCCTGGGGAAGGCTAAGACCCGTCCTCCCAATGCCAGGAGGCGGCTGGGCAGGAAGCTGCTGGGCTGAGCTCAGCCAGCTGCCAGCTGGCCCATGGCAGGCACCTCCAGTTGTGTTCTCAGACGCCGCACCCGACCTTGGGTGGCCTAAATGGGAAGGCCTCCCTGGGAGAGCCAGCTCGGCAGACAGCAGCACCCTTGGCTTCCTGTGCTGACTTGGGGCGGCTTCAACACTGTGAGTTTAGTTTGCTGATTTGAATCAAGGATGGGCGCACCCTGTGTGGATACAGTTTGTGTGGTAAACCATTCCCTTAGCAGTTATTATTGATTATGTTCTAGGCATTGTGACAGAGTTGATGGAGCAGTATTACAGATAATATGATTGAGCTTTTCCTAATTGCCAGGCACCAGGCTAAATATTACAAGTTGGTTCATTTGATCCTCACCTTCCATTTTCAGCTGTGAAGACTGAGGCCCCAGGATAGTCCGTTGGAGTCTGGCTGAAGGGTGGCATGGCATGGGTCTCCTCAGCTTGGTGACTCACTGCCTGGGACTGAAAACGAGCTGCCCTCTGTGAGTGCTGCACCTGGGGACTGTGTGTGCAGATGAATCTCCCCTCAGCTGCTCCTTGTTTCCAGCTAGCTTTCCTAAAAGACCGTCATTCAAGCCATGGCTCTGGGACCCACACAGAGCAAGTGAAAGGCACCTCGGGTCCTGGTGCTATCCTTCACCATCTTCACAGGGTGAGGGGATGCTCGACTCTCTGTCCTGGCTGTTCAGCGTTTATAAAAACCTTCCCTGGCCTCATCCCTCGCCCTCTGGGCCTCATTGGAGCCCTGGATTTGCATCTCTTCTTTGTAATTTAATTTTATTTTGGGTGAAAACAAACAGCACACCTTTCTCCCATTCCACAGTTTCAGAAAGGCCAGATAATCAGTGACACTGGTTAAATTCTTTGTCTCCTGTCAACATTCTAATTATTTCTGTTCTAGTTTTTTCTTTTCCCTTAACTTTAAACATCCTGCTCCCAGTCAGCTTATTTATACTTAAAAATAGCGGTTGGCCCTTTAGTCTTATATAGATTTTTTTTTCCAGTGCGGTTCTCAAAACTGACAGACTTTTTTCTTTGGGGTAATCTGTTATTTGGTTTAAAGGTGACTTCAGGAAATCACTTCAGTGGAAGGTTTGTAGAACAACTCAGGACTATAGTTTTGGGGACTCCACGAAGCTTAGTAAGACCAGTAAATTTAGATTCTTTAGGAGTTTTAAATTTGGCCCCACACTTGCTTCCTTCTTTTTAGAGTTCTTGTATTGTATTCCTCATTAGAATGTCAGGTACTGGAGCTGGGCACCAGCTAGTTCTTAGTGTTCCAAGGTGGAGGAGGCAGTGGCTCAGGTAGACGGTCCTATTGTTCAGTTCCTTTTCTGATACTTAGATTACCTTCTTTCTCATTTGTCCCTCTCAAATAAAGACCTATAACTGTTTCCTAGTTGGCTGTTTGTAACCTTTTTTTTAAAACTGAAATCGTCAAGGATTTTATTTTATTTGCATTCACAATCAACTGTCATGGAAACAGCAGTCAGGAAATCAAATAGATTGATTGTATTACACAAATCTGCTACAAAATACCTCTTTAAAGTGTTAAAAGGAAAAATGTCTTTTTGAGGACTAAACTGTGGCATTTTTTTATCACCTGATAGTCATATGAAGAGTACTGAATATCCCCTGCACTGCCAGATATATCTTGGAGAAAGAACAGCTAGAGTGATCACTGGAGACAAGGAGAGCGACGCTTCATCTTGCAAACTTGTGAGCATGTTGCTAAGAAAGGCTATGCCTTAGTGAAGGATATCATACTACTTGGAAAGGTAGGAGGATAGTGAAGGAAAGGAAGACCCTCAGCCAGGTGGCTTGACACAGTGACTGTAACAGTTGGTTCAAGTGTGTCAGAGATTGTGAGATTGGCACAGGATAGGACAGGGTTGAGATCAGTGGTTCATAGGGTCACTGTGAGTTTTGCTCCACTTGATAGCACCTAACAATAACACCATATATATACAAAAGCTGGGCAATGAATAAGGAAGACTAAAGGAAAATTGATGTGTTTGTATTATGTTTTGGCAAACGCTTGTAACCTTTTAACGTCCCAGGCATGACTCACCTTGTTGGAGGGGCATATAACTTTAGAATATATTCAGAATATAACTTTTATGCCAGTTGACTAAATTTTTGTCCCATGAGAACATGGCCCTAAGCTTCCAAATCAGGAGAACTAATCTCATGGGATAATTGATTATGTTTAATTGTCAGCATCTACAGCCTTGTTTCTGAACTTCCTTTTTTGGTTGTTAAGTGAAATCATATAGAACCTAGCATTTTCCCATTCGTCCATTTTCCCTCTGCCCAGCTTGTTGAGATTAATCAGGCATACTGTGCACAAGTCAGTTGTATTGGGTGCCACCTTTCCCATTACCATAAGTAAAGTGACTGTTCCCTGGGGAGTGTTCTCCCTTACCCAGCCACTAATGAACATTATGCTTGTTCTATGCTTTTGTTATTCTTTTTTGTACCAACAAATTTTGTTTTGGTGGTTTTTTTTATTGGTTTGCTTACAACGTTCATATGCATTGTTCATTCATACTATGTTTCATACAATCCTTCTCATGCATTATGCTTTATAAAATTTATCACCAGTGGACATTGCCCATCATTACGCTGTCCTTTCACCTGGATCCTCCCCATTTATTTCCCCTCCTCCATCCACCCACCAATCCTGTGGATTTGCCCCTATCTATCCTCACCCCTCTGCTCCCACCCCTCCCACCCCCTTGAGTTCCCATACATGTTTTAATAATTATCCCTCTATTTTTACAATAATGATCGTACCTAGTATTTGCCCTTATGAGATTGAGTTAGTTCACTCAGCATAATGCTCTCCAGTCTCTCTCAAGTTACATACTATTTTTTAAAAATTGTTGCTCCTGAATGCTGTATAGTGATCCATTGCATGAATGTACCACAATTTCTCAATCCATTTTATTGTGGTTGGACATTTGGTCTGTTTCCATGATCTTGGGATAGTGAAAATTGATATACAGATCTCCATTTGTATCTCCTTTCTTATTTCCTTGGGGTATATGCTGCTCCAGTATTGACTCACAGCTGACTCTGCAGCAGGTTTTCAGAGGCTGTTAATTACATGGAAAGAAATTGGTTTTCGCTTGTGGAGCAGCTGGTAGATTTGAACCATGTGCAGGGGTTTGTAGTGCAACTCTGTACCACTTTCCTGTTTATGTCATTTTATGAAAGCGAAAACTCACAAAAAGTTAATGCTGGCGAGGTTGTGGAGCATTTGTATTCACAGCTGGTGGAATGTAAAATGGTATAACCACTATGGAAGGTAGTTTAGTGCTTTCTCAAAAAGTTGGAAATAGAAATGCCATTTGATCCAGCAGTTTCACTATTGTGAGTAAACCCTAAAAAATAAAACTGCTATCCAAACAGATATATGCACATCCATGTTTATTGCTTTATTATTTACAGTAGCAAAGATATGGAAGCAACCCAAGTGTCCATCAGCAAATGAATGCATAGAAAAGCTATGGTCTATTATTACAATGGAATGCTATGCAGCACTCAAAAATAATGAATGCGTAAAACATTACACAACATGGATTACCCTGGAGTACATTATGCTGAGTGAAATATCTTGGTCACCAAAGAACAGGTCTGACTTGGGGGTGTGGGGAGGAGATTAGGATAAGAGTGCATAGATAATGAATATTGCATTGGAATATATGAAGGAAAGAACTGTTTAAAAGGAATGTATGATTAGGCATTATACATATGACAACAGCCCAGAATAAGAGGTACACTGCAAAGAGAACTGGCGGAGAGTGGGGGGCGGGGGGCTAACTGCACAACAATGAATGAATGAATGAATTTTTTTTTAAGTGAACCAGGGTAGGCGGAAGGGAGGGTAGGGGGTAAAATGTACAACAATGAATGAATGAAAATCTAACTTTTCTGTAAAAGTTCGTTAAAACCACAATTAAAGTAAAAAATTTATTTAAAAAATATGAGAACTTTACTGCTCTACTGATATTTTTGTGTGTGTGATTGACTTGATTTTCAGAATATAATGTCCTCCAGCTTTATGCACATTGTAAGGTTTTTGCTCTTGTTGTTATGAGCCATCAAGTCACTTGTGACTCATGGCAAACCTGTGTACAGTAACTGAACTCTGCCCTATCCTGAACCAGTCTCACTGGCTCTGACATAATCCCATTACCCTAGTTAACCATGTCAGTCCATCTCATCCGGGGTCTTCCTTTCCTGTGCTGTCCCTCTACCCTTGCAAGCATGATGTCCTTCTCCAAGGATGGACACTCTTGACCATATGACCAAAGTATGTGAGACAGAGCTTCAAAATCTTTGCTTCCAAGTGGAAACTTGGTTTCTCACCCTCTCCAAGACAGACCTATTTGTTCTCCTGGTGGTCCATGGTATGTTCAGAACACATCTCCACACTACAACTCAAAGACATCAATTCTTCTGTCATCCTTAGTCATTGTCCAGTTCTCTGATACATAGCAAGTAACTGCGAAAACCATGGCCTGGATCAGGTGCACCTTAATCTGTAGACTGACATCATTGCCCTTTAGCACTTTGGGGAAGTCCTTGACAGCAGATTTCCCTAGTGAAATTTGTCATTTGATTTCCTGACTGATGGTGCCGAGAGTGTTGATTGTGGAGCCAAGCAAGCTGTAACTGTTAACAACCTCAATCTCTTCTCCATCCACCATGTTGCTGCCATTAGCCCAGTGGTGAGGTATTAGGGGGCACACTTTTCTTCATGTCTGTTACATGTGTATACCACATTTCATTTCCATGCTCACTCACTGAGAGGCACTTAGGTGGTTTCCATTGTTGTGCTGTTTTGAGTAGTTCACTAGTGAACATAGATGTGTGAGTGTTTGTTCTTATCATTTCTGTCAGATCCCTTAGTCCTAGGTCCTTGTTCCACTTTGAGTTGGTTTTTGTGTATGATGTGGGCCTTGACTGAGTTTTCTGCAGATAGTTTTCCAATTTTGCCGACACCATTTGTCATTTCTCCACTTAACTGATTTTATCTCATCAAAAATCAGTTGACCATAGGTAGGTGGGCTGTTCTGCCTCTGGTTTTTTTTTTAGTGACCACCAGGCTGTTTGCCACAATACTTTATACCATCTTTGCATTCCACCAGTAATGAGTGAGCTTTCCAATTTCTCCACATCCCTTCCAACACTTATTATTTTTCTTTTAAAAAAACTATCTTAGCCATCCTGGTAGCTCAAATATCTCATTGTGGTTTTTTTATTTGCCTTTTTCCAGTGCTTAATAGTAGCATTTTGACAGAATGACTTCAGTAGTGGACGCAAGCAAATCAGAGATGATGAGTATAGCACAGGATAAAACAGAGGTCAGATCTATTGTTCATAGGGTCACTGTGAAATGTACACGACTTGATGGCATGTAACAATAACAACTTGTAGACAGATTCAAGCCAGAACATCTTATGAGAAGTCACTACCCGTCAATCAGGGTAGTGTCCTTATGACATGAATGGGTTGCAGTGGAGCTTCCTGACTAAGACAGACTAGGAAAAAGAATCTGGAAGTCCCTTCCCGAAAATTAGCCTGTTAAAACCCTGCAGATTTCTGTAGCCCAGTTCTCAACTGATTTTAAGATGGTACAGGCATGGGCAGCATTTCACATACATGAGCTGATTTAATGAGTAATTAACAAGAAGGTGTTTTAGGATGAGCTAGGGTGCTCACTCAAAATTGTTGTTGTGAGGAACAATACCAAAGAGAGAAGAATAAGATATTAAAGAAGGCAAACGGCATCTGATGAGGGTATTTGGCCAGTAAATAAATATTGGTCATATCTGCATGGCATATGCTACTGTGCTTAGTACTCAAATGAATGAAGCTTACTCATTTTCCACGTCTTATCTTTAAAGCATGCCCATTAATATTTACAGGCCCACAGTGTCACATCTGTTTACTTCTATTATAGCTGTACTGAAGTAACCTGGGGTTGCTATGATGCTGAACCTTGTGCCATTAGGGTGTCAAATTCCATAATGGTTACCCATGATGGGCAGTGTTTGGTGGAACTCCTAGTTTAAGACAGGTTTAGAATCAGGACTGGCATCCACTTCCTAAACAACATGCCTCTGGAAACTCTATGAACTTTGAGAAATGAGAATAGTTATAGGAAGGCTTTAGGTCTGTTGTTCATAGGGTCGCTCTGAGTTGTGCTTGGTTTCGGTGGCAATCAACAATTGTAGCATAGTCTTCAGGGAGTTGTATTGATAACCCCAAGGCAGAACTTCTCTGGTGGTTTAAGTCCTTTAGTGGCTCTTTGAGAGAAAGATGGACAAGTTCTTCATGTTTGATTTACAGCCTCAGAATCCCAATGGAGTATCACCTATCTCTGGGTTGGCTTCAGATTCACTGCAGTGAGTTTAGTGGTTAATGCCTTTGAATACTTTTTCATTAGACTGTCTTTTTGTTAAATTGTGGTCATTTTCTTTATATTTTAGATATTAGACCACACCCCTCCTACAGCCTGTAGGTCCTTTATTTACTCTTTTGATAATTGGTTTTGGTTGAATATGAGTATTTAGCTTTTATGATATCCCAGTTATCTATTCCGCCCAGCCCCCCCCCCCCCCCCGTTGCTTATGCATACTTTTGGAGGCAGGAGTAGCATCCACTTCCTAAAATAACATAGCTCCAGAAAACTCTGTGAACTTTAGTAAATGTTGATAGTTGTAGAGGGGCTTTAGGTTGTTTGTTCATAAGGTTGCCATGAGTCATATTCAGCTAGAAGACAGTCAACAACAACAACAATAACAACATGCATATTTTATTGTGTTTGATGATCAGTTCACAAATGAAAATAAAATTAAATGTTCAAAGTTTCACTTCTATTTCTCCCCAAGAGCTTTATGGTTTTATATTTAACATTTAGACCATCTCTTTTGGATTAGTTTTTGTGTATGCTGTCAAGTATAAAACTCATTCAAACTTTTTGCCATCGAGTCATATCTGCCTCAGTTGCTGTCCTTCCGTTGGATTTCCATGTTGTTGTTGTTGTTATGTGCCGTCGAGTCGTTTGCGACTCATAGCGACCCTATGCACAACAGCCCT
>NW_006400230.1:308518-316687 GCF_000299155.1 Elephantulus edwardii | reverse complement strand
GTTGTCTTCTTGACATTGAGCCTCAGTCCATACTGAAGGCTGCAGTCCTTGACCCTCTGCAGTAAGTGCATGAGGTCCTCCTCAGTTTCAGTGAGGCATTCTACTTTCTTCATAATTGCCATGGCTATTCAGAGCCTCTTGTCTTTCCATATAAAATTGAAGTTTCGTCTTTCCAATTCAATAACCAACGTGTTTGGGTTTTGATTGGGATTTCAGGACATGTACTTTTATAGGACTCTTGAGGAGTTGGCAAATAAGCTGTTTGAACCCCCAGGCAACTGCATATAGGCTGACAATGTTAGTATTCCACAGGGAGCCCTCAAGGTTATGGGCTGAGTCCTCTCTGGCTATCACCTGCTGCCACCTCTGGGCCATGCTGAGGCCCTTGTTCCTTCCATGTTTGAGAGCAGGCACTGTGCTTCCCAAGATCAGGAGGCAGAAGCAGTAGTAGTATTGAGAATGTCCCTTGCAGAGTCACATCTCCTTGAAGTGGTGAGCCAGGCTCAGCTTTCTCAAGCTCTCAGGTCAGGAGAGTTGTTTGGCCTCTCAGAGACTTAATTTCCTCACCTGGAAAGTTCATATTTATAACAGTATTTCTGAGCTCTGTGAAGGTGGAAGGGTCCATGCCCTCCAGCAGTGACAGGGGACCCTGTCTGTAGGCCTGGGTAGGTGATCAGTATATGTGTGTTCCCATTCTGACTCTGGGTGCAGGTGGGATGTTGGTAGCCTCTCTGCAGCATCCAGTGGAGCCCTGACTGGACCTGCTTGAGTCTGGGGGCTGTGATGGTGATGATTATACTGTCTCTGCTTTCCATGTGTCTGGGGAACTCTGTGCCTCAAACGGAAAGGCGCAGAACAAATAGCTGTCCTGGATATGCGGGGCCTGAGTAGGCTTCCCACATTGGGACTCTGAGTTTAGTTGTTCATTTTTAAGGCTTTTTTCTTTCATTGTGATTTAATCAGCAATTTAGAAACCATATTGGTTTGTCAGCCATTCATACATATTCTAATGAAAATGAATTAATGTAATTAATTAGTTAACACTGTCCATTCACCCTTTTATTGTGTATAGCCTTGCTTTCATGGGACTTTGCATTGTGAAATTGAAGTGTCAGTTACCACTTGCACAGGGTGGGTTTGACTCCCAGCCACTCCAGCAGCCATGGTGCTTTCAAAAGCTGGTACTTTTTGGAAGCAGCTCTCTAGGCTTGCTTCCAAAGTGGGTTTGACCAGTCAAACTTTCCATTAAAGCACCAAATGTTTGCAACTCCCGGGGACTCCTAAAACTGACGTGATCCTGGCCCAGCCCAGATGAGCTGGTCACCTCAGGCCAGGCTGATGGACGCTCAGTCACACACAGGCTCTGTTCTCTACTAGGTCAAATGGGCACAGGGCCACCACTCACCATATGTTAGGGGCTCACGGAAAGGTTGGCTTTGTTAATCAGAAGGAACAAAGTGAATACAGTCCACCCTGGAAACCTCTATCTTATATTAACAAAATTGTGAAATGATTTCTGATCTATTTTGCTGAGAAGAGACCCACCAGGCAGAAGTGTCCAGGTCCTTCAAGAGTCATAATATGGCCCTGGGGAAGAGTGTTATTCTCCAGCGAGCCCTTCTTTCTCAAGTTCACTTGTCCAAGGATCAGGAGGAGGAGGAAATGGCCAAGAAGAAGGGGACAGACGGTTAGCAGGCGTTCAGGCCAGCAGACTTCCTCCTGAAGTTCCAGCAAGGATGGTTTCTGCTCTCAGGCCCAGCACACGCTAGAATTTAGACAGTTGGGTTGATGATGAGGTGGCAGGATGTCATCTTGCCCGCACTCTGTGAACTGGAAGTTTCTGTTTTCAGATGTCTCTGTCTGGGCTGTATGGGAGGCAGGGGTGGAGGTTCCTGTTTGGAGCTGGGAGTTGATTTAACACAGCTGAGGCCAGGAACCCGAGGAGGCCCAGAATACAGCTGGGTTCCTGCCAGCTCCTTCCCCCACCACATGTGTCTTTAAAAGGGGAGGGAAGGATCTGTAGGCACAGGGGTGGGAGCAGCAGATGTCACTGTCCCCACATGGCGCTTCTTGTTTATCTTTTATTAATGGCAGAGCTTAGGCTCAGGCAGTGCTCAGAGCTGCACTTACAAGTATGCTGTGAAGACCACTTCTCAGAAGCAGCGAGGAAGTATTGGAGAAGGCATGAATAACACAGGCTGTACCTTGATGGAGCTTGTGGGTAGCAGCTTGGGCTGTGAGATACACACCTGAGCAAGGCCTTTCAGTGTTCCTGGCCTCTGAACTTGGCAGGAAAGCTTTTCTTGGCTCACAGATGGGACCTGCCGCTGCCTGCTGAGAAGGAACAGTTGAAGAGTGAGCCCCCTGCTCCATCCTGTGGGCTTGAGCCCAGCTAGTGCTAAGACTGCTAGAGGCCCCGGATGATGCAAACAGCACACTAAGCTGCTCATCAGGAGGCTGGAATCTCCCAGTAGTCCTGTGGAAGGAGAGCCTGGTGCTCAGTGTGGGGAAATGCAGCCAGTAAACCATGTGGAGCACACTTGTATCTGACAGCCATGGTGCCTTAGATAAGAGTCAACCCTTGGCAGCTGGTCAGACCCTGGCTCCTAGGTTAAGTAAGACTTTGGCATTGTCTGCAGGACCTTAACCCCACCACCCATCTTCTCAGACCAGGAGATTGATCCCCAGCATGCTGAAGGCCACCCGGAACTGAGCCAACTTGAGCCCCTCAGCCGGGACATCCTGACCCTGTCCTTGACTCGGCTCTCTCTCTCCCAGTCTCTGTTTTGGTAGAGGTGAAGTGTTTAGTCCAAGGGAGAAATGTAGGCCTGTTTTTCATCGCTCATCCTATTCTTGGCAGTTCTTGCAGGAAGATGATTTTGGGGAAGGGAGAACAGGGGAAAGACAGAAGTCTCCTTGGCTCCTTTTCCATGAAAATGGTGGCAGTTCTGTGTTTCTGCTAAAATAGCTGCTTTTCTGTCAAGAAGGCCACCCACACAGATGGTTCAGGAAAACAAGATGTGAGCCTTGGGCCGCCTCTTCTGGGGCCACGCCTGGAAACTCATAGATTGACACTTGTATTTGGGGGGAGGAGAGAAATGGGAAAGGCACTGAAGAGCTGTGCATGAACCACTCGGCCCGCACCTGCTTCTGTGGGGGCCCCCCAGGCCTGCACTCTCCCTCAAGCATTGGTCTGGGTGTGTTAAGTTCACTGAGAGTGTACCTCTCTATTGGCCCTGGTGCTTCTATATAGAATGACTGACATCTAGCTGCTTAGATCTTAACACATAATGGTGAGGATGATAATGAGAACTGAATTCTTGAGCAAAAAGCTGAACCACATTTGAGCCATGTTTTATGTACCCTGGGATAGATGAGTTCTTCAGGGTGACAGCCAAGGACAAGGACAAGCCTTCCTCAGCTATGCAAACATCACCCATGTTGTTTGCCTTCGAGTCAGAACCACCTCACAGCTGACCCTCTAGCAGGTTTTCAGAAGCACTAAATAACATGAGAATTGATTACCCGTCTTTCTCCCACAGAGCAGCTGGTGGCTTTGAACCATGTGCCTTTGGATTAGCAGCACAGCTCCTTACTTCCAGGCCACCAGAACTCCCTACTTAGTTTTCTAGTTAGTCATAGTTTAATGTGAGTCAATGTCTCAACTCTTTTGACATCTGAAGAAAAAATAACGATGAAAAGATGCCGTGTAAAAGAACAGCATTAATATAGAGAACACAGAAAATATGCTTTCAGAACAAACAGAATCCCAGGGAAGAAGATAATATAAGTAAAATCCAAGAATACATTCCATCCATTAAATAAGAACAGGATGCTAAGAAATAAGAATATTCCACAAATAGAAAAGAGCTGTTGGATGTTAAAAATATCATTAAAGGGATAGACAGTAACTCATGGAAACCTCCTGGAAAGAAGAATAAAACAAGAAATACAGAGACATCCAGCTTCCTATTCAACACACAGAGACCTTGGAATTTAATACTCACATTCTCATAAGAAAAAAGCCAACCTAACTGAAGATTGACAGCTCTTGTTAGATTGACCTGAAGCTTGAGGACACAGGGAAAGGTGCTGCCCTGAAAACTGAAGAGACAGACAGGCAGACGTGGAGAATCTGAGTTGAAAACAGACGCAGCCCAAAGCAGAACCCACTTCTGAACTGTCCAGGCCTGGATGCTCCAACCACACTTGATGGAGTGCTGGAGCCTCAGTGCAGGCTCTCTTGGAGGGTGAAACCCGCCTTAGAGTCACCAACACCCACATTTTTAGGAGTTTTACCTCCAGGAGCCCCACTGCAAAACATGGGAGAGAAATACTCACACTTAGAGCAGGAAATCTGTATTCTCCTTAACAAGGCCTGCCTTTTGGGGAAGTGACTTTGTCAGATTGTTATTCACTGGGATTCAGCAGCAGCAGACTCCTCCAGCCTCTGAGACTCCACTAAGGAAAGCAGTGCTGGAGGGCCTTGGGGCACAGGCAGGCTTGAGTACCTGGCCATAGGACTGTAGAGGGATTTTTTATGTCCCCCTCCCCTTCCCACTGCATCAATAGAACTACTGTATAATAACAGCTGAGAAAGCTTCAAGCCTTAAACCCTATTTAAGGAGTCTGGGGGACCCAAAGACAACAGGAGGAGGGAGGGAAGGACCCTAGAGGGAATGCCAGGAAAGCTGATACCTTGAAGCTACAAGAGCAGCAAACAGGGCCAGCCCTAAGCAGACTCTGTAACGTCTCATCTGCCCCACCTCCTTTTGCCAGATAAATCATGTCCAATTTAAGGCTCCCCCCCCCAAAAAAAATGCAAGGCATGATAAAAGAGAACATAATAGAACAAACCACAGAAACATGAGAATAAGGGGTGTCTGATATATTTTGATTACCAGACTGAATTTTTTAAATAACCATGATTAATATGCTAAGGTTTCTACTGGAAGAAGTGGACGACAGGTAAGAACAAATGAGTAATAGAAGTGGAACAATGGGAATTCCAGGGAAGAGTTGAAAGAAGCAGCTAGAAATAAAAAACACTAACAGGAACACCTGGTTCACCAGAAACTGCACACAGTCCAGGGGGAAAAAAATCACTGACCTTGAAGGTACGTGATTGAAACTTCGCAAACTTAAAAGTAAAGAGAAAAATGAGGGGGAAAGAGGACACAATGCCAAGGAATTGAGGGATGCATAAAAAGGATGGCACATCTGTGTAAATTGGGAATACCATCAGGAGAAGAGAGAAAGGAGTAAAAAAAATCCTAAGTTAATAATGGCATATATATATATACCCTACCATATTCTAACTACAAAAATCAGAGCCAGTCTTGAGAGAAGCAAGCAATCCTGCCTTACCCATAAAGAAACAGTAAGAATTAAATCTAACTGCAAGAACCATAACGAGTAAGAAGAGAGTAGAAGGAAATATTTAAAGTATGGGGGAAAAAAAATAAACCAAAGAATGGACCTGCAGGGGTACCTGAAGCTTGAAGAAGCCCTCCTTGCTCTTTTGTACTTTAAAGAAGTCCTTGACAAAATATTTTCTCTGTGCAAAATATCTTTTGATTTCTTGACATAGTAAGGAGTAAGGGGTCAATTGTAAGGACTGGAAATATTTTGTTATAAAGTAGAGCTCTGGTGGCTAGTGGGTAAGGGGTTGTGCTGCCAACCTACAAGCCAGCAGTTCAAATCCATCAGCTGCTCTTTCAGAGAAAGATGATCAGTCTTTTCCCATGCGATTCACAGCCTTTGAACACATGGTGGAGGGTCATCTATGAGTCTGTTCAGACCTAAAGGCACTGAGTTAATATTGCTGTTGTTGCTGTTGGAAGATATTGGCAATACTTGTGTGACATGAAATACTGCTGTTTGAGAGCGGGCTTAGGTTAGTTGTAAATATATATTGCAAATTCTAATATAGCCATTATTTTTTTTAAATGCAATTGATGATTACAGAGGAAAGTAAATGCAGTTGTTAAAATTGTTCAGCAAACTTGGCAGGATACAAGATCAACATACAAAAATCAATTAGATTTCTCTACAGTGACAAAGAGAATACAGAACTGGAGCTAAGAAAAACAGTACTCATCACAATAGCTAATCACAAGGTTAAATAGTTGGGACTAAATCTAATGAGAAACACAAAGGACCTGTTCAAAGAAAATGACAAAACATTACTGCAAAAAACAAAAGGAGGCCTGGAGAAATGGGAGAATATCTCTTGCTCATGGATAGGAGGACTCAATATTGTGAAAATGACAGTTCTACCAAAGATAATCTCCAAATTCAGTGCAGTCGCAATACAAATATAAATTCCATTCTTTGAAGAGATGGAAAAGGTAATTTCCAATTTCATCTGGAAGGGAAAGTGACTCCTAATAAGCAAAGAACTCTTGAAAAAGAGAAACAAGTCAGGAGGCATCCCACTCCCTGATTTCAAATCCTACTACACAGCCATGGTGGTGGTCAAGATTGCGTGGTATTGGTACAGTGACAGACACACAGATCAATGGAATAGAATTGAAAACCCAGAAATCATCTCATCTATCTATGGTCAACTGATTTTTTTATGAGATAAAATCAGTTAAGTGGAGAGATGACAGCCTCTTTAACAAATGGTATTATCAAAATTGGAAAACTATCTGCAGAAAACTCTGCTAAGACCCACACCTCACATCATACCCAAAAACCAACTCAAAGTGGAACAAGTACCTAGGACTAAGACAAGGACAATAAACTTCATCAGAGAAAAGCTTGGAAGAACTCTAGAAGTCATAATTCACATCATAAACAGTCTTCCAAGCTCCCTGAAAAACCTATACCAGGAGAGAATAAAATAGATGAATGGGACCTTCTAAGAATCAAATTCTTATGCCCATCAATGAGGAAAACCACAGACTGGGAAAAAGTATTTGGTAATGATATGTCTTATAAGGGACTTATATCTAGACTTTCCAGAATACCAGAGCACCACAACAAGATAAGCAACCCATTCGCAAAGCAGGTACACAGTATGACTAGACACTTCACCAGAGAAGACATTCAGATGATAAGCAAACACATGAAGAAATATTCAAAATCCCTAACTCTAAGAGAGATATAAATCAAAACAACTGTGAGATATCATCTCACCCCAGTGTTACTGTTGTTATAGCAAAATTCAACAAAGCAGAAAACAAGTACTGGAGAAGTTGTGGAGAAACTGGAACTCTTATTTACTGTTGGTGGGAGTGTAAAATGGTGCAGAAATTAGAACTGCCACTCAAACAGATATATGCACACCTATGTTTATTGCTGTGTTGTTAACAGTAACAAATCTATGGAAACAACCCAAGTGCCTATCAACAAATGAATAGCTAGAGAAGCTGTGGTATATTCTCACGATGGAATACTATGCAGCACTGAAAAACCAGGAACTCATGAAATATACAAAATGGATGACCCTGGAGGACATTATGTTGAGTGAAGCATCTTAGTCACTAAAGGACAATAGTGCATAATGCCACTGTTATAAAACAGGACTGACAATGGGGTTGGGAGGAAACTAAGAGGGGATAAATAATGAACACTACATTGAAACAGATGAGGGAAAGGACTGCTTAAAAGGAATACATGATTAGGCATTATTTACATGACAACAGAATAGGAGCTGCATAGTAAATTGGACTTGTGGCGGAGGGGATTGTACAACAATGAAAGAATTTTTATTCTCTCCAAAGAGAAAAGTGAACTGGGGAGTGGCAGGGAGGAAAATGTGCAACAATGGATAAATGGAAATCCAAGTTCTCTATAAACTTTTATTAAAATCTCAATTAAAATAAAAATAAAAAAAGACAAAAAATACCCCCAAAAATGTGTTCAGTTAAAACCAGAGGAGACGGATGGAACAGGAGGAAAACAAAATGTGAAGGAGGGGGTAAATATAGAAGGCAATTATGAATACAGTAGATATTTAAATGTATCAGGAATCACTTTGAATATGAATGGTCTAAATATATCAATTAAAAGACCACTGAAAATCACATGAAGAAATGCTCAAAATCCCTAGCCCTAAGAGGGAGGCAAATTAAAACAACTATGAGATATCATCTCACCCCAGTCAAAATAGCAAAATTTAACAGAACAGCAAGCAACAAATGCTGGCGAGGTTGTGGAGAA
>NW_006400230.1:299167-307513 GCF_000299155.1 Elephantulus edwardii | reverse complement strand
GAGGAGGGTAGAGAGAATGGTGCAGCAATGAAGGAATGAAAACCCAAAATCCCTGTAAATGTTCATTAAAACTAATAAAATTTAGTAAAAAAAAAGACCACTGAAAATCAAGACCCAACTATGTATTTCTATAAGAAGCCCTCTTAAAAGATTAAAGTACCAATAGATTGAAAACAAAATCATAGAGAAAGATAGCATGCTAACAATTATCAAAAGAAGACTAGAGCAGCTATGTTAATTTCAGATAGGCAGGCTTCTATAAGGAATATTTGCAGGGATAATTGGGACATTGCAAAATGGTAAAATAATCAAACACATTGCTGTCAAGTTTATTCTGATACAGATTGACTCTCAGTACATAATGATAGACAATTTTCCAGCAAGACATAATAATTCTAAGTGTTTACTCATTGAACAAAATTGCTGCAAAATACCTGTTAAAACCGCAGGAGAAACATACCAATCCACTATTAGAATTGGACACTTCATACCATCTTAGCATAACTGACAGATCAAACAGACAGAAAACCATTAATAATGTAATTGAACTGAAGAGTACCATCTAGCAACTGATCTAATCGACACATACAACATACTGCTTTAAAACAACAACAGAAAGACATGTTCTCCTCAAGTTCATATGGAGCATTCAACAAGATGGGCCACATCATGGGCCAGAGAATGTACCTTAACACATTCAGAAGAATAGCAATCATTCAAAGTAAGCTCTCAGACCCCATTATGATTTAAGTACAAGTTAGTAGCAGGAAGACAGCTGGACAATCACTACATACTTGGAGTCTAAACAACACACAAATAAATAACAAATGGATCAAAGAAGTTTCAAGGGAAATGGAAAAAAGAAAAATAAAAAGAAAACCACCTTGAAAGAAATAAATGAACAGTTTATCAGGGCGTCCAAAGGCTGAACTTCTGTGTCAGTGTGAATCCACTAGCTATTCTATAGGAGAAGGATAGACATTCTCCTCCCATGCGTGTTACAGCCTCATAATTTTGTTGAAGGGTCAGCTCTCAATTGCATGTTGTTGACTAAGACTCATAGTGACCCTATGAACAGTAAATCTGAACCTTGCCCTGTCTTGCACCATCCTCAGTCTTCTTTGTCCTTAACCATCTCTAACACAGTCACTGTGTCAGTCTGTTTTGTTAACGGTCTTCCTCTCTTTCTCTGACTTTCTCCACCTTCCCTAGCATGTCTTTTTCCAAGGTCTGGTTCCTCCTGACAACAAGCTCAAAGTATGGGTGATGAAGTTTAACTATCCTTTCCTTTGAGGGTCACTCTGGTTTCACTTCTTCCAAGACAGACTTGTTTTTCTTCTTGGAAATCCATGGGAAATTCAGTATTCTTCTTCAACACCCAATTCAAAGACATTGATTTAACTTTTTCTTTCATCCTTATTCATTGTCTAAGTTTTACATGCATAGGAAACATGCATAGAAAAGACCATGACTTAGATTGGAAAACACTTTACACTGAAATCCTTGCTTTTTGGCCCTTTAAAGGCCTTGAGAGCAGATTTTTCTCAATGCAACCCATCTTTTGATTTCCTGACTGCTGTTACCATGGATCCAAGTAAAGTTAAGCCACTGACAACTCAAATATTTTCTCCATCTATCATTGGTGGAAGATCTATTAACAATCTGTGTTATGCAGATGACACAACCCTGCTTGCTGAAACTGAGGAGGACCTGAAATGCTTGCTGCAGAGGGTCAAGGACTGCAGCCTTCAGTATGGACTGAAGCTCAGTGTCAAGAAGACAAAGATTATCACCACTGCACCAATTGGAAGCATCAGAATGGATGGTGAAGAGATTGAGATTGCTCACAGCTTCAGTTTGCTCAGCTCCACGGTCAACACTCTTGGCACCAGCAGCTAGGAAATCAAAAGACGTATTGTGATGGGAAAGTCTGCTCTTAGGGACCTCTCTAAAGTACTCAAGAGCATGGTCTTTGCAAGCACTTGTTATGCATCAGAGAGTTGGACAATGACTAGGGAGGATAGAAGGAGAATTGAGCCTTTGAGCTGTGGTGCTGGAGAAGAATATTGAATGTACCATGGCCTGCCAAGAAAATAAACCGATTCATCCTGGAGAGGTTTAAACCAGGCTACTCCTTGAAAGCAAGGATTCTGGGGCTTCGTCTGACATACTTTGGACATGTTGTAAGGAGGGACAGGTCCTTGGAGAGGGACATCATGCTTGGGAGGGTAGAGGGACGGTGCAGGAGGGGAAGACCCTCCATGAGGTGGATTGATTCAGTGACTGGGGTAATCGGGATGGGTGTGTCAGAGGCAGTGCAGTTGGCACAGGATAGAGCAGGTTTTAGGGCTGTTGTACATAGGGTCGCTATGAATCGCAGATGACTCAATGGCACGTAACAACAACAACATCAACATCATGATATTGTCTGTTGATTGGTCCAGTGGTTAGAAGTTTTGTTTGCTTGATGTTGTCTTTTAATTAGTATTGAACACTGTCTCTTTGATTCTGCAGCAAATAGTTGAAGACTTCTTCCCTTTGAGCCGGTGAGGTTGTGTCATCTGCATTAGACAGGTATTTGATGAATCTTCCTCCATTCTTGATGCCATATTTTTCTATAAAGTTCAGCTTCTTGAATGATTTGCTCAGCATACAGATTGAATAGATGTGGAGAAAGGATGTGACCCTGAAACAGAATTTTCCCTGAATTTAAAGGCCATGCAGTGTTCCATTGTTCTGTTCAAACAACACCTTCTTGTTCTGTGTATAGATTTAGCATTGTTAAGTGCTGACAAGTTGCTTCTAATTCATAGCAACACTATATACCCCAGCTCTGAACCCTGTTCTGTCTTGAGCCAATCTCATTTTCTCTGACACACCTACCTCTATTATCCCAGTCACTGAGTCAATCCATTGCATCCAGGGTCTTCCTCTTGTCAGCTGCCCTCCACACATCCAAGCATGCTATCCCTCTCCAAGGGCTGGTTCCTCCTTGCAGCTTGCCCAAGATGATGTTTCAAAATCCTTGCCTCTAAGAAACAACCTGGTTTCACCCTCTCTAGGACTAAACTGTTCTTTCTAGCAGCTCATGGTATATTCAATACTCTTTTCCAGCATCCCAGCTCAAAGGCATTGATTCTTCCTCTTTCCATGCTTGGGAGGGTGGAGAAACAGCCCAAAAGAGGAAGACCATTGATGAGATGGATTGACTCAATGACTGAGGTAATGAGGGTAGGTGTGTCAGAGATAGTAAGGTTGGCTCAGGACAGAGCAAGGTTTGGAGCTGTTGTCCATAGGGCTGACTTGAATTGTAGGTGACTTGATGGCACATGACAACAACTACAACAATAACAACAACATTTTTTCCTTAATAATCTCCAATTTTCCTACATTCACATTCCATATTCTAATCATTAGGGTCTGTTTATAACTGTTCCTCTTCCTTTATGATTGCCAGCATGAAGGGTCAGCCTCAAGTACCATATCGGCTAGTCTAGCCTTTGTTGTACTTAGGGTTCTTGAAAGCCTGTTTTTTTTTTAAAGGGGATAGCATATTCTTCTCCCTAGTCTGTCTTAATTTGGGTTCTCAGCTTTAGAACAATATTTGATAGACAAGCATTGTACTCTAAAAAGTTTATGAGAGTGTGCAGATATCAGATCAAATGTTGGTCCTGGGTGCCTACCCCATAGGCGCATGTGTTGTATTTCCACCCTCGCTCCGTCCTGCTGGCACCCAGCTCAGTTTCCCCTCCTTGCTCCTCTGGCACCTCCCATCCCCTTTGACTTGTTGGTTCAGGCCTCCCATCCACTCTGTCCTCCTATTTTCTCTTCACTCCCCTGTGATATTGGTGCTCCTGATGCAGGGGTTTCTGGGGGCATAGTTAAATGTTCTGGGATTCCCATTCTTCTCAATGTAATCCATGATTTTTTATGATCCACACGATCAAATGCCTTTGCATTATCAATAAAACAGAAGTAAACAACTTTATGTATTTTCTGCTTTCAGACAAGAGTCACTGGACAGCAGCAGTGATTCTCATTCTATATCACTTCTGAATCCAGCTTGAATTTTTGGTGGTTTCAATTGTTGAATTGCTTCAGGTGCTTTTGATTTTTTTAATAAGCAGAATTTTCATTGCATGTGGTAATAGTGATATTGTTAGATAATTTCCTTATTTGGTTGTTTCATCTTTATCTGAAATTAACACAAACAGGGATCCCTTGCAGACTAGGCAGCTGTATATCTTTCACATTCCTTGGCGCCCAGCTCTCATTTTCCTAGGTTTGTAAGTATATTCCCACAGGTGTTTATAGCAGTTCTAAATAAATTGCTAACAGAATCAACCCAATTATACTTTAATGCTTAAATGGATAAACAATCTGGTACATCTTTACAACAGAGTATTATTCAAGGATTAAAAAGCAACAAGTTCTAAAAAAAAAAAAAAGCAACAAGTTCTAAAGATGTAAAAAATCTTAAATGTGTATTGTTATATAATAGATGTTAGTTCAAAAATACTTTACTGTGAGATTCCCACTGCATGTTGTTAGGTGCCATTTAGATAACTAAACCGCACCCCTGTGAACAACAGATCAGAGCCTTTGCCTGTCTTATGCTGTCCTCAGTCTCCTTCATGCTCAAGTTAATTGCTGTAGTCACTGCGTCAGCCCGTCTCATTGAAAGTCCTCCTCTCTTTCAGTGGTTATCTACCTTCCCAGCGTGATGTCTTTTTCCAAGGACTAACCCCTCCTGACAACTGGGCCAAACTATGCGATGTCCTGGAAAACTTGAACATCAGAAAGATCAGTGGTTGCCAGTAGTCAGGGTGTGGAGGTTCAGGAGAAAGGGAAGACAGCTTTTTCAAGGTCTCTTGGTGATACTGTAAGGGGAGACACATGGTAGAATGCAATGAACTGCTTAACACAATCTATGAGCTGAATGTAAAGTGTTGCTGTTGTTGTTGTGTACTGTAAAGTCAGAACCTACTTGTGGCTGACCCTCCGGTGGGTTTTTAGAGGCAGTAATTGCATGGGAGGAGATTGCCCATCCTTCTCCCATGGACTGTGCACTTTATTTCATATGAATATGATTAGTTTGGCCCGACAACTAGAACACATTTACTGCATTAATTTTGAATGTCAGTAATATGGGAAAGAAGAAGAGGTATTTGGGGACTCTGTATTTTTCTGTACAATTTTCCTGTAGATATAAAACTACCTAAAAATAGTGTATTAATGACAAAAAACAAAAGCACCCAAACAAAAACCCACACCAAACCGACAAACAAACCGAAACAGAAAAATTGGAGGAGAAAGTTTGAGAAGGATAAAATGGGTGTTTTTGAAACAGAAACAAAATAGATGGGAGAGACAAAAATAGGTAATACAAGAAAACAGTCTAGATGAAAGAATACTTTAAAAAGAGGAAAAGATGATAGAAAAACTTTTCCGATGTCACTGAGAAGTCAGCTAAGAGGGAATCTGTTTCTGTGTCCCCTGAACCAAGCTGTCAATCCAAGATAAGAACAAGAGCCCAACATTTCCAGATACGACTTTGACCTTCCACACACCCATCCTCAGAAGCTCCTCGAGAATGTTGTCTGTAAAATGAGGACAGGTAGCAAGATCCAAGGAAAAGAGTCTGTTCAGAGGGTAGTGGAGGGAGGCCAGGGCCAGGCTACACGTTGGGCAAGGGATTCGTTGGAGTGAAGGGCTCCAAGTGGAGATCTGGAGGGAAGTCCAGATGCAGAGCCTGCAGACCTGGCTCTCATGGAGGAACTCCATTGGGAGTAGAAGACTGTATACAAGTTTAATGAGGGGGGATGGGGGGAGGGTGTGGTACCTGCCAATGCACTCAATTGTCCTCTATATAAATAACATCCTAAATTGATAAATAGAAATGTTCACCAGATTAAGTAAGTATGGTGTTTTATTATATTCCTTACAGGAATCAGATCAGAAAACCAGAAGAATTAAAAGTTAAAAAGCCTAAGAGTTGAAAGTGGCAACCTCCAGGGAGTAGGGAAAGAAAGGCCAGGGAGGGAACCTATTGCTTTTCATCCTAAACTCTCTGTAGTTTATTTTTGCCCACTTTATGTACCATCATTTAGATTTTTTTTTTTAAGTAAAAATTACAAATCATGTAAATGAAAATAAAACGCCCTAGAGTGACCCAGGTCTGCAGTAAGACCTTCCCTGGGCAGACATGGGACACTCCCTGGCCACAGTTCACTCAGGCACCCACAGCATAGGTGTGTGGCAAGGGTCTGTGATGCCAGATTGGACTCTGATTTGCGTGGTTGGTCAAGCAAAGTGCTTTCTGTCTGAGTTTATCTTGTTGGAAGGAGGGCAGGGATGCCAGCTGGGCTGTTGGCAACAGCTGCCCTCAGGGAGCTTCTGGTCCAGCAGGAAGATGCAGATACTGTCAGGGAAGTTCATGTGTGAGATACTTTCATAGGTGGGTGCTGAGAAGTGAGCCTGAGGCGGAGCACAAGAAGCCAGGAAGGAGCAGACCTGGGCAGAATGTGTGTGGGGCATCTGTTGGGCTGGGAGTAGCTGAGCCCATGCTAGAGTGTGAGGAATGAGCTGGCCAGGGAACAGAGGGCTCTGGAAACAGCTGCTTCCCAAGCTGGTCTGTGGGGCCAGGTCTTTGCTAGGTGTGGGCCGGTCCAGTGCCTGGAATGGGTGCCAACTCAGTCCCACTCAGCATCCTGGCCTTGGATGACTTAGGGGGACAAGCTCTGGTGTCATGAAGTGTGTGTAGGATGGAGGACGAGTGTGCTTCTGAGGTGGGCATTCCAGAGGCCAGGCTGTAGTTAAACACCAACAGAGAAGCCACTTGTTTCCCTGGCAGCCACAGGATGGCTCCTCTGCCCCCAAGCACCTCTCCACCTCACCAGCCATCTGAGCCTGGAATTTCACTGTTAGAGCTTCAGGCCCTTGGCCTGGAATACAAATATCCCAGTGAAGAGGGCCTTCAGGCCATTACCAGTGCTAAACACACTATGCACTTGGGAAATGCATGAGGACCCTCACCACACACCAAAGCAGACATTATTGTGCTCCCTATGCGTGGCAGGGCTGTGGGTTTTTAGTGAGGGGACAGACACCAGTTTGCATTCCCACCAACAGTGAATAAAGGTTCCAATCCTCCACAACCTAGCCAGCATTTATTGTTTGTTGCACTGTTGAACTTTGCTATTATTGCTGGGGTAAGCTGATACCTTAGTTGTTTTGATTGGAAGCTCTCTTAGAGCTAGGATTTTGGACATTACTTCATGTTTGCCATCTGAATGTCTTCTTTGGTGAAGTATCTATTCATACCTGTGCCCATTTTGTGATCGGGTTGTTTATCTTTTCCTTGTTCCACTACTGGGGATATATCCTAGAGAAAGCAGAACCACCTTCCAAACAAATATGCACATCCATGTTTATTTCTGCATTATTAACAATAGCAAAGAGATGGAAGCAACCCAAGTGGCCATCAACAAATGAGTAGATAGAAAAACTATGGTCTATTCATACAATGGAATATTGCACAGCACTGAAAAACAGTGAACTCGTAAAACATTACACAACATTGGTAACCCTGGAGGACATTATGCTGAGTGAAATGTCTTAGTCACAAAAGGACAAATACTGAATAGCACCACTTTTCTAATGTAAGTCTGAAATAAGGGATTGGGAGGAGACTAGGATAAGACAGGAAAGATAATGAACATTGTGTTGGAACAGATGAAGGAAAAACTGTTTAAAAGGAATTGGCATTATATATATGACAATGGGCGGAGGGGAGAATTGTGCAACAGTGAATGAATATTTAAAAAATTGAACAAAGGGAAGGGGCAGGGGGAGGAGAGGAAAATATACAACAGTGAATGAATGAAAATCTAACTTTTCTGTAAACTTTCGTTAAAATAATAATTAAAAAAATTGAACAAAGGGAAGGGGCAGGGGGAGGAGAGGAAAATATACAACAGTGAATGAATGAAAATCTAACTTTTCTGTAAACATTCGTTAAAATAATAATTAAAATAAAATTTTATTTTTTAAATAACAAAGAGTGGTCATTCAAGTATGGTAACTGATCTTTTTACCTGGGGCAACAGAAGAAGGAAAGTCATTTGGAGGAAAGTCATTAGTCATTAGGATTAGGAGAAGGGCATGGAATGTTTGTCTTATTGGCTGCATGGACAACTCACTCCTTTACCTTGAGACTCTGCTACAGGATAGAAAGGGAAGCCACAGACTGGGAAAAAGTATTTGGTAATGACATGTCAGATAAGGGACTTATATCTAGAATTTATAAAATACTCGAGCACCACAATAAGATAAAGGTAAATAACC
>NW_006400230.1:256601-299067 GCF_000299155.1 Elephantulus edwardii | reverse complement strand
AAGAAAAAAATTCCCTGCCATCTGGAGTAACCTTTTTGAGACTATTTCAGTTCCCATCAGTCCTCTTTAGTTCCCTATACCTTGCTAGTTCTCCTGGAAGCTGAAGCCTGGGGAGGTGAACCTGGGGGCTGGGCTCCTGGACTGTCTGGATTGCTGAGCTGATTGGGGCTTCTGTGATTTCTAAGGATATTGACTACCACCTGCTTATCAGGTTGTAGTTTGTGAGGACTTGAATGTTGTGAGGCCAGAAGCTTTGCTAGCATATCTTGCATTCCGGGGCCACCTGTGGTTTCAGCGGAATCTGCAGACAGACAACTGAGAAGAAAGGCCTTGTGATGAACCACTGAAAATCAGCCAATGAAAACCTACATGTTAGAGCAGTGCAATATCTAATACTGCGCTGGCAGTGAGCCTCGTGGGCTAGGACACACTGCACAGTGGCCACACAGCGGATCCAGGCCTCCAGTTCTGTAGTGAAGAGGCTGTAGACAAGGCAGGTCAGTGTCCAAGACCACACATCCAGAGCTGCCTCTTCAGCACAGCAGCTAGCCTGCTGTGTCACTAAGCTTTTGTCTTTCAAGGGCACACACCCAAGGTGGCAGAGATATTGTTCTGTTTCTATGATTTCTAATTGGAGTTTTCTCTTGCTCTTCCAGAGCAAGGCGGAAGGAAGGGGGAGGTGCATATTTTCCTGCACAGCATGTGTACCCTCTTTCCACGTAGACCCCAGGAGCTGGTGTCCCCACTTGGGCCATTGCTTTGATTCCGCTTCCTGGGCGGGATGCTGACACAGTATCACCTGGAATGCTGATAGGGACCCCAAGGCTGCGGTGCTCATTGGTGGGTGAATGGCTCCTTCATCAGTCAGCAAGCAAAGTCTTGGAGTTCCCTTATCAAGTTGTAATCAGTTTTCCTCCAATCTTGATACTCCTTCCATAATCCAACATTAGCTATCAGAGATACTAATGAAAACTGTCTCTGAAACCTACTGGATGGTCAACTCTGGGTCCATTCCGACTTGACAGTACACTGCAACAACAAGTGAAAACTACTATACTTTTGTAGCAAACTTTGCTCCTATTTTAATCCCTTATTCATCTTCTTTGAGTCCAGCAGACATAAATACCTGTGATTGTTGATACAGTAAAATAACTAAGCACTCTAGTCATGGCTTCATGGCTCCACCCAGTCAGTGGACCTGATACTGTTTTTAGAGTTTCGGTTACACTTTTTAGTTTGATGAGTAGCACTGAAATCCTAAACCATGGGTGTATATTTGAGGTACAAGCTCTGTTTCCCTGGAATAGTAGAGGAAGAAAGAGACCCAGGAATCAAGGGGATTTCATTTTCTCCATGAACTGTGTACCCTGAGACAAGAAGAAATGGATAATGCCAGCTACCATACTTAGGATTAAGGACTCAATAGATAGATAGATCAAAAGGGGGGAAAGCTTAAAAAAAAAAAGCGTAAAAAAGAGCGTCAGATTCATGTGGAAACCAGACTCCCTGTGACCACTGGCTATGGAGGGAGGAACCCCCAAATCTAATACCCAGGAATAATCTTTAGATCCTGCCCTGCAGGGGCCCTGGTAGCATAGTCATGGTAGGTTATGAGCTGAAACAATCCCAGTGGAGCAAGCGTTAAACTAACCCAACCCAGCCCATGGCCATCAAGTGGATTCTCACCCTACAAGACAGAGCAGAACCGTGACATAAGGCTCCAAGGCTGAACGATTTTTCTGGAAGCAAACTGCTGTTCCTTTCTTCCGTGGAGTAGATTCAAACCACTGATCTGTGGTTAAACACCAGGTGCTTTTAGCCGTTGTGTTACCAGGATTCCTTAAACTGAACAACAGTTGGCCTAACTAATAATGTTTGCCTTAAGCATAGTGTGCTTTTAATTATGTGAGTGTAAATCAACAACAATTAGTCTAAACCACAAATGTGCTTTAACATGTTGTTAGGTGCCGTCGAGTCAGCTGTGACTCACAGCAACCCAGTGAATAACAGGTCTGAACCCTGTCCTGCACCATCCTCATCATCTCTGATACGCTCCAGCCCATTGTTACAGAAACTGTATCGATCTCTCTTGTGAGAGTCTTCCTTTCTCTGTCTTCCACCTTTCCCAGCATGATGTTCTTTTATGAAGACAAGCTGCTCAGGACAGCATGCCCAATGTCTGTCTATATGAAGTTTTACCATACTTGCCTCTAAGGAATGCTTAGTAGCACTTCCTCCAAGACAGACTTGGTTTTTTAGCAGTCTGTGGTATATTCAGTACTCCAACTGTACAGTTCAAAGACATTGTCTGTCATCCTTCTTCATTGTCCAATTTTGTGATGCATAGAAGGTGCTTAAAAAGGTCAAGACTTGGAAAGACAGAAAGGCTGGATAAATTATGTATACTGCATTGAAACAGATGAGGGAGAGAACTGTTTAAAAGCGATATATTATTGGGTATTATGGTCATGACAAGAATGAAAGCTGCATAGTGGAGTGTACTGGGGCGGCGGGGGGGGGGCATTGTATACCAGTGAAAGAATTTTTTTTTTACTTTTCAAAGAGAAGAACCAACTGGGGGGGGGAGGGGGGCAAGGAGAAAAAATGCAACAGTGAATAAATGGAAATCCAGAGTCTCTGTAAGCATTCATGAAAATGAATTTTAGAAAAAGGGAGGGGGGGGGAAAGAGCTCCTTTCTCGCCACATCCTCTCCAGCACTTGCTGCCTTGTTAAACTTTGCCACTATTACTGGAGTGCGATGATACCTCATTGTGGTTTTGATTTTCATCTCTCTTTTGGCTAGTGATTTGGAGCATTTCTTCATGTGTCTGTTTGCCATTCAGATATCTTCCTCTGTGAACATTATTTCCATATCTTTTGTCCATTTTGTAGTTGGGCTATCAGTGGAAGCCCAAGAGTATTCTGTAAACTTTTGTTATAAGGCTCTTGTCTGAAATGGTATTACCAATTGGTTTGTTCCCAATTTGTAGGTTTTCTTTTCACCCTGTTGGAAAAAGGTTTTGATGTGCACAGGGATTTAATCTTTAAAAGTTCCCATGCAACAGTTTTATCCTCTTTAGATTGTGCATTTCTGGTTGTATTTGGCAGTCTCTTTATACCTTGGACTAGCGCTTCTAAGCTTGATCCCAGTTTGCCTCTGATGAACATTATGGTTTTGTGCTTTACTCTCCGGTCTCTGATCCATCTTGAGTTGATTTTTGTGTATAGTGTGAGATGTGGATCCTCTTTCAGCTTTCTGCAGTAGCAGTCCAGTTTTGCTAACACCATTTGTTGAAGAGGTTTTCATTTCCCCATTTGATAGGCTTGATTTCCTTGTTGAATATCTGTTGACCATAGATAACTGGGTCTATTTCTGGGTTCTCAATTCTGTTCCATTGGTCTATGTGCCTGTCATTGTACCAGTACTATGCTGTTTCGGTTATCATTGCTATGTAGTAGGTTTTGAGGTCAGGGAGTGCTATGCCTTCAACCTCATTTTTGTTTCTCAGAAGTGTTTTGCTTATTCGGGGTCTCTTGTCTCCAAAGAAATTTGATAATTTCCCTTTCAATCACCTTGAAAAATGAATTTGGTATCTGGATTGGTATTGCATTGAACATGTAGATTTCTTTTGGTAGAATTGTAATTTTCACCGTATTGAGTCTTCGTATCCACGAACAGAGCACATTTTCCATTTCTTTAGGTCTTTTTTTGTGTCTTTCAGAAATGCTCTGTAGTTTTCTTTGCATAAGTCTCTTGTACCTCTAGTTTGGTTCACACCTAAGTGATTGGCTATTGTAAATGGTATTGCTTTCTTTATTTCCTTCTCTGAGTTCTCTTTGTTACTATAGAGGAATCCTGTTGATTTTTGGATATTGATTTATATCCTTCCACTCTACTAAGTTGTCCTATTAACTCTACAGTTTATTTTGTTGAGTCTTTAGAGTTTTCTATTTATACTATCATATCATCTGCATATAGCGACACTTTAACCATTTCTTTGCCCATCTGGATGCCTTTTATTTTCTTCTCTTGTTGTATTGCCCTAACAAGCACTTCCAATATAACATTGAAAAGAAGTGGGGACAGTGGCCATTTTTGTCTGGTCCCTATTTGCAAAGAAAATGTTTATAGTTTTTCACCTTTGAGAATGATGTTGGCTCTTGGTTTTACGTATATACTTTTCACTATGTTTAGGAAATTCCCTTCTATTTCAATTTTGCTAAGTGTCTTTATCAAAAAGGTTGTTAGATTTCTTAAATGCCTTTTCTGCATCAATTGCTAAGATCATATGGTTCTTCTTATTTACTTTGTTAATATAGTGAATTAGGTTGTTTGTTTTTCTTATACGAAACCATCCCTGCCTACCTGTTATGAATCCCACTTGGTCATGGTGAATTATTTTTTTAATGTGCTTTTGGATTCTATTGACTAGGATTTTGTTAAGGATTTTTGCATCTATATTCATCAGAGATATTGGTCTGTAGTTTTCATTCTTGGTAATATTTTTGCCTGGTTTTGGTATTAGGGTTGTGCTTACTTCATAGAATGACTCTGGAATGTTCCTTCTTTTTCAATTCTTTTTAAATAATATAAGTAGAATGGATACTAAATCCTCTTTGAATTTTTTATAGAATTCAGCTGTGAAGCTATCTGGTCCAGGACTTTTCTTATAGAGAAGTCTTTTTGTGACCTTTTCAATTTCTTCTCTTGTGATGGGTCTATATCTGTACTTGTCAATCTGGGCAGGGTATGCGTTTCAAGGCATTTGTCCATTTCCTCTAGGTTTTCGAATTTATCAGAGTATAGCTTTTCATAGTATCACAGTATTCAGATATTATCGATTTAATTTTCTCTGGTTCTGTTGTAATGTCACCTCTGTCATTTATTAAGTTATTGGTGTCTTCCTCCCCATTTGTCGATTTTGCCAGTGGTTTGTCAGTTTATTGACCCTTTCGAAAAACCAACTCCTGGTCTTATTGATGGTTTCAACTCTTTTTCTGTTATCTATCTTATTGATTTCAGCTCTTGTCCTTATAATTTCTTTTCTTCTTGAGGCTGTAGGATTAGATTGTTTTTCTGAAGATGTTTAGTTAGAGTACTGATTCTTCTTCTTTCTTCCTTTTTTCTTTGTGTACCTGCTGCTCTGAACTGCCCTCTGAGGACTGCCTTAGCTGTGTCCCAGAGGTTTTGATAAGTTGTATTTTCATTATCATATGTTTCAAGGAACTTTTTTATTTCATTCTTTATTTCTTTTATAACCCAATCTTTTTTGCAATCACTTGTTATGCATCAGAGAGCTGGACAATGACTAGGGAGGATAGAAGGAGAATTGATGCCTTTGAGCTGTGGTGCTGGAGAAGAGTATTGAATGTACTATGGACTGCCAAGAAAACAAACAGATTCATCCTAGAGAGGGTTAAACCAGGCTTCTCCTTGGAGGCAAGGATTCTGGAGCTTCGTCTGACATACTTTGGACATGTTGTAAGGAGAGACAGGTCTTTAGAGAGGGACATCATGCTGGGTAGAGTAGAGGGACAGCACAGGAGGGGAAGACCCTCTATGAGGTGGATTGATTCAGTGACTGGGGTAATTGGGATGGGTGTGTCAGAGGCAATGAGATTAGCACAGGATAGAGCACGGTTTAGGGCTGTTGTACATAGTGTCGCTATGAGTCACAAATGAGGCACATAACAACATAACAACAACAACATCAGGTTCTAGTAGCGAGTTATTTAGTTTCCACATGGGTGGTTTTGTAAGCTTTACTCCTCTGTGTTTAATTTCTAATTTTATGGCATGTTTTTTGAGATAATATTATTTCAATGTTTTTTAATTTGTTCAGGCTTGCTTTTTGACCTAATACATGATCATTTCTGGAGAATGTACCATATGCACTTGAGAAAAAAGTGAATTGAGTTTTAGTTGGGTGCAGTTCTCTGAATACATCCACAAGGCTGAGAGTTGTCTGATTGTATAGTTTTGATCTTCTGCATCTTTGTTGAGTTTCTTTTGAATTGACCTATCGTTTGGTGATAGTGGTGTATTGAAATCTCCTACCATTGTTGTGGTGCTGTCTATTTATCTCTTTAATTCTGTTAACCGTTGTTGTATTTATTTTGCAGATCTATCATTTGGTGCATAAATGTTGACCAAGGTTATTATGTCTTCTTCATGTATTGTGCCTTTAATCAGTATGTAATGCCCTTCCTTATCTTTGATGGTGTTATTCATTCTGAAATTTATTTTATCATTAATTAGTATTGCCCCTGCTGCTTTTTTGTGGTTGCCATTTGCTTAGTGTATCTTTTTCCAGCCTTTGATTTTGAGTCTGTCTTTCTCTTCCTTTTTTAGATGTATTTCTTCTAGGCAACATATTGATGGGCTTTGGTTTTTTTTATCCATTCCGCTACTCTTTTTCTCTTAATTGGTTCATTTAGTCCATTCACATTAAGTATGATTATTGTCAGACCAAGTTTTACTTTTGCCATTTTGCCGTGTTTTCTTTTCTGTTGTTTCTGGTTACTATGGTCCATTCACTTTCCTTTGGCCTCTGTGTGTAGGACTTCACTTAAAATGTAGTTTTCGTCTTATTTACACAAATTCCTTAATGTCCTTCTTGTCTACAAAGAATCTAATTTCCTCTTCATATTTGATAGAGAGCTTTGCTGGGCATAGGATCTTTGGCTGGCATTTGTTATCTTTCACTTTTCTGTATATGGCATCCCATTGCCTTCTAGCTCACATGGTTTCTGCTGAAAAATCAGAACTTAATCTAATTTTTCCCCCTGATGTACACTGTTCTTGATTTTAAACTATGCTCTGTTCCCTTGCTCTGCTCAGACAAGAATTTCTTGGTCTAGGTATAGGTTTCACTTGAGCATGATTAATAATGGGGTTCCTATTCTCCTCAGTGTTATCCATAATTTGTTATGATCTACACAGTGTGTAGAGAGCCTACATTAATGGTGATGGCTTAATATAGGAGAGAGCTAGAATGGTGAAGCAATGAAGTGTGTAACCAGTGTTACTGAACTATTCGTGGGGGAACTGAGTGGATGGATTTTTTTGTTGTGTGTATTGCTACCAGAGAAACAGACAACAGCAATCTCCCATTTTTACAGCGGGGGCACTTGAGGCTCAGGAAAGTGAGTTAATTAAAGAGAGCCACACAACTTGAACTCAGCTGGACCCACATGATCTCTGGCATTCATCCTGGCTCTTGAAGCCTTTTCCCTTGCCCTACTTCACTTTGCTTCCTGAGCTACCTGGAAGTACTCCAGCACAAGGCATGCCTGCCCCTGAAACTTCTCAAAGATGCCTGTGGGAGAATAGGTGGCCACCCCTTAATGGGAGCCTTGATTGCTGTCCAGCTCACCACCCACTCAGCACCTTCCTACCCTTTGTGAAGGTTGAAGGCTCCAGGTCTCCCTTTTATGGCAGGTCTGAGCTGGCCAGGAGGCACAGCAGCCTGGGGCGTAAGGTGGGATGTGGAGAGATAGGGTGGTGTTTGCAGTTGGGTCACGTTATAAAGCAGAATGTACCACTTCCTCTGCTGGGTAGTGTTGGTGCCTTGGGGCAGCCTCTGTGAACCTCCAGGATCCAAGCTCTAGGACACTACATCCTGAACCATGTCAGTGTCCACCCCCAGCTGCCGCTCATCGTGCAGGCCATATCTTCTTTTGGCTGTCTCTGTGCATTCCTGAGGGGCGTCTGAGGAAGCCTCATACGCCTGGTACGCCTGGTGTAGAGATAAAATCCAGATGGGTCGGGCCCCTGTGAATTACTCAGGCATGCCTGGCTCATTGTCAGACCCGGCGGGAATAGGCCCTCTGAGCGGAGCTGGGCCTGGGGGCCCTTTGATTACTAGTGAGGTGGGAGCTGCCTGGGCAGGCAGGGATAATATAAGTGTTGGCAGGTCTTGAGGGAGATGGGGAGCAGGCTGGAAAGAAGAGATCCTTTTTCCATGCCTGTGGCCCTATCATTTATAAGACCAAGGAAGGCTTCATGACAGGCTCTAGATGTACTTTAGATTTTAGGCTTTGAAGCCACTGCCCATTCTCTTTGGCAGCTGGGAAAGATGAGGGAAATGTGAGCAGAAGTGGCTATGGAAGAGTCAGAAAGTGATATGGGGATGGGATATGGAGACAGATAAGAAGAGGAAGTGCTTAACTAGAGAGCTTCTGCCTGTCCACCTATCACACTTTATGCATCCTTGCCTGCACTGTTTTGGCCTCAGCTTCTCAACCTAGTCCCTCTCCATCATCACTGGCCAAACTCTGCACTCCACAGCCCTGCAAACCGACCCTCCTCCTGTGACCGTCCCCAGACCTTAAGTCCCTTCACTTGAGGCCATAGTTGCTGCCTCCTCTTTCTGCACCTTTCTTAGAGCTCCATTTGTGGATTGCTGGAAAGGTTGGTATGAAGATGGGAGTCCTCTGAGGTGGAGACTGCTTCTTGTCTCGGGCGGCTGAGATGGGGTTTCGTTGTTGAGCACTTGGAGTGCAGAGCACGGAGCTGAGGGGAGAGCCTATGCTTGGAACCAAGCCACAGGGAAGCACTCCTGGGTTGCTGCCAGATGTGTGACCTTGCAGAAGCCACTGGCTTAGTCCTGAGACCCAGCGTCTTTGTGTCCAGGAATGAGATATAAACAAAGCTGTGATGGCTGTGTGTGTGAGGCACTCCGTGGTGCCTGGCTCAGGGCTCCCAGGAGATGCCTCACGACTGCCCTTTCCTATTCTTCGCCGTCTGTCCATTATGGCTGCCTTGCCAATGAACCCACCTCCTGAGCCAAAATGGGAAGAGCACAGCTCAGCCTTGTGAGACAATGGGCCAGGCCAGAGTATTGGCCAGCACTGAGCAGCCCTTAATTTTTCTGTCCCTGCCCTCTGCCAGCTCCATCCAGGTCTGGCATACTTGTCACCTCTACCTGATGTCTCCTCCCAGGGAGAGGCAGGGCCGAGCCAGGCTGCTGAGTTCCTGCCAAGCGAGGTCATTGAATGTGGGTGCCCTGTGCAGATACACCGCCTGAGGGGCTGTGTGCAGCCAGCAGCCAGTAGACTTTCGCTAACACCTGGAAAGAGGTGGGGTGAGGGACAGCAGGGCCCCCTCTGAGAAGGGCATGCCATACTGGGGGATGGGGTCATTACATCAACTCCATCCTCATTGCCCACCCCTGACTCTAATCATTACCTATTAATCAATTACCTAATATGGAAAATGTTTCTTCATGGGAGGAGCTTCCCCTCTGGAGGCCGTGGATTTTGCACTGTCCTCTCTGGCCGCCCTTTCCCTACGGCCAGGCCAAGCTCTCCAGAGCCACAGTGCACAATTTCTGCCTTCTTCTCAGGCAGCTTGGCTACCAGCTGCCTTATGAATGTCTTCTTGATCAGTGTTCCAGATCCATCTACTCTAGTGGTGTCTCTGTAGGCAGCTGCACAGGCACCAGGGGCTGGGCCCCTTCAAGACTCTGCTATCTCCTGAGATCGGCCTCAGGTCCCTGAAACATCAGGAGTGTTAGTAGTGGGAGCAGCCTTTGGTCATTGTTATAGTCAGTTCACTCATCCCATGGGGCAGCAGGCACCGCAAGCCCTGTCTGATCCATCATTTAGAATGCTACAGCCCTTTCATCGTGTATCTTCTCCTAGGAAATGGGAACTACTGCAGGCTTGCAACTGTGTCTGCAGCAAGCTTATGGTTCCTAAACTTCTGCACTTCCTAGAACATGTCTAAACAGTCTGAACATACACAAATTAAAAGGCTTGTCCGTCCTTCCCTGTTACACAGAGGCCTGGCTCCTCACCTTCTGCAGTGGGAAGACAAGGGGGCAGTGCTTGGAGAGCATTGCTAGAGTCACTCAGAGGAGAGAGAGGAGTGATGAGCCAGGGTGGTGCCAGGCAGAGAGTGAGGCCCAGTGGCTGTCCCTGATGGGGGACTGAGACTAGCCCCTGACGCATCTCACCCCATCTCAGCTGACTTCCCTGTGCTCATCTGCACAGCTGCCCAGCATCCTGCTTACCTTCCTCGGCCCTGGGGCTCATCTCATCTGAACCAGGGGCTGGCACTGCCAGTGTGACTTAGATGTGAAGGCCTCTCCTGGCCCCAGCCCATAGCAGTCATCCTGGGTACACTGTACTTGGGGCAAAGACTTCAGGGAGGTGCAGGAGTGAGCAGGCTAGACATTGAAGACAGGGAGAGTCTAGATGCGACTTACTGACCAGGGAGAAGGAAGATATATCTGCTGAGTGGGAAAGGCTGTTTTCGAGCCTGGACTTGGTTCTGTTGTTATTAGGGAACCATCAAGGGCTCTGGAGCCGCAAAGGAGCAGCTGAGGCAGTGGAGAGGAAGTAGGGAGTGTTCAGCTCGGACTCCTGGTCAGCCACTCACCTTCTGAAGCAGGCTTTGGATGAATTGCCGCTTTTTAAAAAGAAATCAACTGGTTCCTATCACGTTGACTGTGACGCCAGGCTGTGTGTGATGGCAGAACTGTGTGCCCCACGTTTCCAGGCCTAACTTAGGAAGAAGGTGGTTAGGTTTTCTTCCAAGGTGCTTCTGGGCAGATTCATCCCCCAGACCCTTCCATTAGATGAGCCATGGGAAGAGGAGATGCTTAGACCTAGAGCTTCCATCTGTCCGCCCATCTCCTGCCCTGACCTGTTCTAGCCGAGTCAGCCACTTATTGAAGTTCGTGCTCCTACTTCCCAGGCTGTGGGAATTCGAGCTAATCTCTCATGTACCTTGATGCCCATGTGTTCTTTAGCAGTGGTAGGGTGTGATGTGGAGTGTGAAGATGGCTGCGACGGCAGACCGGACCCCTAGTGCTGGAGGCCAGGGGGCCCCCCAACCTCTGCCCCATCAGTGGCTGCGGTCATTTCCTGGACAGGTGCTGAGTGCCAGGTGATGGGTTAGGCCTCTGTATGATCGTGTCTTATCTTCTCTGCAAGAGAGACATTACCCTCCATTTTACAGATGAGGAACCTGAGGTTCAGGATGTCCTGTAGTAATGCGGTCTGTAATTGATAGAACCTGAATTCCCTCCCAGGATAGCCTGGGTTTAGGACTCTAAGCAGGCCTGTCTGCCCAGGGCTGCAGGTACACCTACCACTCCCGGCCATCCACCTCTGTGCACTTCAGATGTCCAAGTGATGGCAGCTTCCTGAAAGCCTGCAAGGACCTATTTTGGGACCAAGACCTTGTTTCCCAGCCCCTCAGCTGTAGGTGCACAAGGAGCTGGGCCTGTGGCTAGTGCCAGTCACCCTGTTGTGTCCAGCCAAGGTCTTTTGGTCATTTTCTGACTTTTTAATAATGCAGGTAAGTGTTCTCTCTGAGCTAGGCCAGCTCTGGCCTACCTTGGGCACATGGACAGAGCAGATTGGTGATAGCCACAGTGAGAACAAGCCCAATGTACTCTTGCCTTACTGGCTAGAGACCACTGACCACTGAGCAAGCTCCTTTGTTAATTGGATTAACCTGCCAGGTCCATCCAGGAAAGGTGACCCTTCCTGCACGTCAGGCTGCCTGGACGTTGGCTGGCTTGTCTGTCCACACACAGACTCATTACCACTTGACCACAGTGGAGCCGCAGAGCCAGCCAGGGGATTTGTCTGCAGGCTCTGGCAGCACTGCAGATTCCAACAAGACGCTCTCGTCATTTTTTATTAATGATCGATTCATTATACATCTGAGGGGTGATCACTCGGGCTGGGAGGAGGAACGTAGAGGAGCTGAGCTGCCACCAAAGGGGTGACGGAGGTCCCTGTGCAAGCCTTTTCTTCTTCTTTCTCCCTGAAGGACACGGTGTGGCAGGTAAACCCATATGACCTGCTGTCCAGTGGTCAGGAGTGGTTCAGCTCACTGAGTCACCACAGAGTTCTGGGAGTTGCCTGTGAACTCTTGTTCTGTCCAGTGCCCAAATCTTTCCTTTTCTGTTGACTGTTCAAAGCCTTCTGCTTACCAGGGCCTCAAGACAGAACAGGAGAAAGACAGACTGACCCAAAATAAGAATTTAGAAGGAATGCTATTGTCCACTGTGCCGGGGTCCCAGAGGAAGCTGGAGTGTGCACACTGCCCCAAAAGGAGTTAGCCATGTGCTGATAAATGCAAGTGTCTGTGGGAGGTGCCTTCTGACAGAAAGGTGTAATTACGGTGTCATTTTGTGTGCCCCTCCAGTGCTCCCCCCACCCCCAGCCTCTGTCACAGCCAGCCTCACTCAAGGCGCTTTGGGGATGAACTCTATCCAGCTCTGCACCCCACTGCAGTGGGATTGTTTCCCTCGCTAGCTCCCACTCAGCCTCTATCACAGCCAGTCTCACTCAAGATGCTTTTGGGGTAGACTCCTTCTAGCCCTGTGCCCCACCACAGTGGAACCGTGGCCCCTACCAGTCTCACTCAGTGCACTTTCAGGGTGGACTTCATCAAGCCCTGTTTTCCCTGCGATAGGACTGTGGCCCCCACCAGTCCCCCCCCCCCAGCCTCTGTCACAGCCAGTCTCATTCAAGATGCTTTCGGGTGAACTCCATCTAGCCCTGTACCCCACTGTGGTGGTACTGTGGCCTCTGCTGGTCCCCCCCACCCCAGCAGCCTCTTTCACAGCCTGCCACACTTTGTACACCTTCGGGCAGAACTCCATCCAGCCCTGCCACTGCAGTGGGACTTTGGCATCTTGTGTAGCGTCTGCCGGGTAGCCCTGCCTTACTTTTTTCTCCACTGGATGGATTGGAAAGAACTGGGAGAGTGTGGAGCCCCTTTGAGCTTGGCCAGCCCAATAAGAGCATTTAGTGTGTGGAGGAGTTGGCAGGGGCATGCTGCTGGGCACAGCGTGTCATGCTTAGGTCTTGGAGGAAATACAGTGTCCTAGTCGTCATCTTTTCCCTGTTGCCTGTGGAGCAGATGCTCTGCAATGCTGGAGAAATTATGGTATCATTTGCTAAGCAATCCAGATGAACGGTAAAGATGACCCTACCTCTGCACCCCAAGCACAGATTCAAGGTCCCCTTAGCTGCAGAGGTAGGAAGACCCTGACCTGGGTTAAAGCTGGCAGAGACATGACTTGGTTTTTGGATCTCTGGGTACTCAGTCCAGCTCACCCAAGTTTGGAGGCTTGACTCCACCCAGAGACACCCCAGAAGGAGAGTCTATGGTCAGCGTCTGAGGCCTCAGAGTTGAATGCATGGCGGAGCACAGTGCTATTCTGCCCTGGGTGCACTTGGGAGAGTGGGAGCTCACGCCACACAGTTGGGTGTTTCGATTGTGTTGTGCATTTTTTAGAAGCATGGAGTTGTAGCTTATTTCTTAACCTTTCCCTCCTTTCTTCTGACTCACGCCTGCGTTTGTGTGCACACATCTTTGCATGCATGTGCACACATGGACACAGGCATAGAGAGGAATAAGATTGCCATCTTTCCTGCTGCCTGTTGGTGAGACACAGGAGAGCCTTAAAGCCAGGCTCCTGGACTGAGTGCTAAGTCTGGCTGTTGGCTCCACCCCTCCGGTGGTGAGGTCTTGTGTGGGCTATCTTATAAGTCTCTTGGGTTTTTGCTATCTTAATAGTCTCCTGTTGACAGTCTCATAGGATGATGAGGGCCTCTAAGATGAGAGGCAATGTGCTTGGGCCATTGAAGGCTCAGCTCTAACAGTGCAGAACCACTGCTGTGCTGAACTCTAGCGCAAAGCCACCCTGTATGTGTGGTTTTAGACTGGATTTCCCAGGTGGATCGCCAGGCCTCTCCCGTGAGGCACCCCGGTGGGCTCATACCTTCAGCCTGCTATTAATCACTGAGAGTGTTCACAGTTTACACCATCCAGGCACTCTTGACTTTATGAAAACACTAAAAATGAGGCCTCTGCCTGTTTTTGAGCAGCAGCAGGCCAGTGAGAAGACAGTGTACCTGACAGTTGATTGAGAGTGACCCTGGGAGACCTGGAAGCCCAAGTCCTCTTTTGAGTTACCCCAAGAAAAAGTCCCAACCCAGTGTGGCTCCAGCCAGAACATACATTGTCCTTCACTGAGCATCACTCATTGTCTCCTGCCCTACTCAGCAACCTCGCACCAGGAGCCCATGTAGCCCAGCTTAGCTTTGTGACCTGAGTTTCCTTCCCTTCCAGCCCATGACTCGGCATGGGCAGCTCAGAGTTCCTTCTGTCTTAATCAGATGCTTAATGGTTTTTAGTTCACGTAATTACTAGTGTTGTGCTTTTAGAATAGACATTTTAGCTGCCGATATGTGGCATTTAGCCACACCCTGGTGACCTCTGTTGCTGTGGTCTATAAACCTACCTATATCACATTGCATTGTTGTTGTTGTTTTTTCATGGAGAAAATTGTTTGAATTCCAAATAATTTGTTTATAAAATGCTGAAATTTCATAGTACAGCTTCACTTTAATAAAAGCAGCACAGAAGGTGGTCGTGGGCAAGTGAGGCCCAGCACCCGTCCAGGGAGGCTCATGCCCAGAACCCGGCACAGGCGAGGGAGCTGTGTGGGTGCCGAGGACATATTAGGGTCCAGGAACAGGAGCAGGGCAGCAAAATAGCATAGAAGTTGGGAATGGCTAATGGATACACTGTACAAGGGTCCTGCTGAGATCTTGCTAGAGGCAGCTCAGTGAGAATGGGAGAGCAAGCCTGCATGACTGCACCCCAGGAGCAAGGGTCAGCCAGGAGAGGTGCTCACCCTGAGAGAACAGGTGCAGCAGGACTTCCCCCCAGGAACAGGGGTCAGCCAGGAGGGGCTCTTACCATGAGAGAACAGGCACTGCAGGACTGTACCCCGTGAACAGGGTTTCGCCAGGAAAAGCCCTCCCCGGGCAGCACTGGGCTGGGGCCAGGATGGCAGAGCTGACTGACTGCTCTCCACCTGCTTCTCCTAATGGCTCCCTGAGGCCAAAGCAGTGTTCTGCTGCTACCAGTCTTCATGGTGGTGTGGTGTTGGGTGCTGTCCTGTGGAGACACTGTGTGTGCTGTGGAGCAAGAGGAGGGGTGGGCAGACAGAAAAAGAGAAGAGAGCTAGAAGGTAGCCTTCTCTGAGGGGAAGGGTGGTCTGCATTAAATGTGCATGGCTCAGAAAAGCACTTGAAAATCCTTAGAAGTGGATTTCTTTAAGGTCCTCCAAAGCCTGGCGATGGAGCCCTGGTAGCAGGGCCACTAGCCCAGAGCTGCAGCGGTTCGAACTCACCAGGCACTCACTCCACAGGCGGAAGAGGTGGCAAGCTGATTCTGTTACTGCGTTGGAATCCTCACAGAGCAGTTACTCCGCCTTGTAGGTTGCTATGAGTCAGAATTGACTTGGTGGAAATGAGGGGTTTTGTTTTGTTTTAAACTTGGCTAGGGGATCAGACTCTGAGTCACAGAGCTTAGAAGTGGAGGGTGGCCAGGAGAGGTCTCTATCTCGGTCATACCTCACTCTGAGCCCAAATGTTCCCCTGAGGAAATGGAAATGGAGAGGAGGGTAGGGAATTTGGTGCCTAAGGCCTTGCTGGCATCAGCCTGTGCGTGGTACCAGGGCTGGAGTTGACAGGGGGTGTGAGATGGGAAGGCTGATTGAATCTGGATTGAAGGTATAACTGGGTCACTCCAGATCTCTAGCTGTTAGGTCAAGAAGAATGTCCTTAGGTGTACCCCCTACCCTGCCACACCTCATCATAGCCGTGAGAGGTCTCCATGGGAGAGGAGGGCACTTTCTGCTCTAGATAGAGTTGCCTGATAGGCCTCATGCACCCTGAGGCTGACTGAGTCTGGTTCACTTCCCTTGTTTTCTCTCTGTGGCCTCTGTGGTGGCCTCTGAGGCAGCACCACCCAAGAAGGGGGTTTACTTTTTAGTTTTGCTGACCCAGGAGTCTGGGAATGAGCTTCTTGGGTAATCGATGGAGACAAGCTTCTGACCTCTGCATCTATCACAGACTCAAAGAACCTCTGAAATAGTGTCTGCTTGGACTGTCTCCTGTTCTCCCCCCCCCCCCCCGCCTCCTGGGGACCATGGCTTCACTGTTAGCAGAGGTGGCTGCTTGGGGGTCGACTGGGGGTCATGTGAGTGGTTGGAGCAGTGCTCGCTTGGGAATCAGGGCAGCAGCATCCACTCAGGCTGCCTGCAGCACCTACTGTGTGCAGTGCTGGGCTGTGCCCACAGCAGGGAGTCCCTCGGGCTCAGCAACCCCTCCTCAAATGAGGTGTAGAAGAAACTGCTCAGCTTTGCCTGGGCTGGCCTGATGAAGGGAGCCCCAGAACCTTTGAGCAGGATGGGGCTTCTGTGGCGCAAGTGGGTGTGTGTGTTCCTTCCAGATTTGGGGGAGGCCTTTTGCGGCTGGACTGTCTTTGTGGTTTAAGGGTGTCCCGCAGGCGCCTGCCTCCCATGTGGAAAGTGCTTCTCATTTTTAAAGGCTAGAGCCTGCTCTGAAAGAGTGTGCAGTCATAGGACAAGGAGGGTCTTTTAAGAGGAGTGGGGCTGAGCCTGGCCAGGCCAAGGGAAGAGGTGGATGTTTCTGAAAACTTTCTTCTCCTGGGGAGGCCCCTTCTTCCCCAGGCAAGTTACAAACAATTCTGTAATTGAGTTCATCTCATTCCTCGACACAGGACCTCCGTGTTTTTTTTTTGGAGTTTTGTGTTGGTGACTCTCAGGAAGGAGCTTACAGGTTGTAGGAGGTGGTGCCCTCTTTCCACACAGCCCCTGCAGACAGGCCCACGCCCGAGCTAGCAGACCCCTGGCTGGCATTGCACGCTTGTGGAATTCCTTACCTCCACCTTGCAGATAGGAAGAAAGTGGATGTGGAGTGGGCATTTCGGGTCAGGTGGACATAGAAGCTATTCAGCGGGCCCCACAGGGCCTTCTTGATGCTTCCATTTGCCTTGCATGTGAGGCCCTGCCCCATGGCCCTAAGGTCTGTTCTCTGTGGGGACTGCCTGCCCAGCTGCTCGGTACCCACAGGGCTGTAGAGAGCCAGGACCTTCAAGGGCTAGTGGGCTGGGGGCTGGTCGTACCAGTTCTGCAACTGTGCTGTGCACCTTGAGCAAGTCACTGTCCCTTCCTGGGCTTCACATGCCTCTTAGAGAGTAAGCTTCCTGGTCCAGGTCGCCCTGAAGCCCTAGCTGGTTCCCACTTCCTTCCCTGGGCTTGGAAATCATAGCTTCATGTTCCATGCTTGTGAACCTTGGCCTGGCACCAGCCACTGAGCAGACAGAGGACCCATGTCTCCCTCCAGGTGTGGGCAGCCCGTCACCACACGGTTTCCCCACGCGAAGCCAGCCTTGACATGAGATCAGCTTCTGGAGCATCCGTGGGGCCATCAGTGCTTCATGGAGCCCCTTCAGCGATCTCTCCTGCCTTGGGCTGTGCCCTCTCAACCCATTCCCTCCCAGCTTTAGGGTAAGTGGAGAAAGCTGCTTTTCCTCTGACTGTGGGGAAGTAAAGCTACAGCAGCTTGCCTGTGCTCGACTTTGAGGCAGTGAGAATCAGCAGACACCATGCTGGAGGTACCTTGTGGGCCTGGAGTGGACTGAGAAGGATGGGGAGAGCTGGGGGCACCAAGAGGAGCTGGGAGGATGGAACTGAAGGGGAGCGAGGTGGGGAGGGGTATGAGGAGCAAAGAATACTGCGAGAGAAAGTGCACAGGGGCTGTTGGTAAGGCAGTCCAGGGGTGATGGGTTTGCAAGGAAAACGCACTGTGGACTGGCAGGTTTCCTCACTGCTTACTCTCCCAGCACATGACTCCGAGCCCCTTAGACGCTCAGGGTGCATGCAGGAACTTTGAGCCAGGTTTCTTCTGAGATCCAGCAAAGCCCAACTTCTGAGAGCTCTGTCTTTGCCACTCTCCAATTCCCTGATGGTGTCAGCAGCAAGGAAGGCTTGCAGACAGGAATCTTTATTGTCTTCAAGTCTCAGCACAGTAACTTAGAAGATGTGTGTGTGTGTTCAAGGTGAGCCTCCCTCGGGAAGATGTCATTGTCACATGAGGAATGAATTTAGCCTAAGTTGAGTTGAGGAAAGAAGGCAAAAAAGTCATAATGAAAAACAATGTTCTGGAGACCTGGTCTAGAAGGTACCTTCTTCATTGCCCCTGTTCTTTTTAACTCCCTTTTGAATTTTCCACTTTTGACTTCTTAAAACCCTACGAGAGGCCCAGAGTTGTAGCCCTGGGGTGGGGATGGTGACATTGTCCTTAAGGGCTTATGAATCACATAGTCCCTGGGGACACACACACACACACACACACACACACACACACACTCACACTCTCTGCCCGGTTCTTGTAATGAGAAGGCTTCAGTCACAGTGAAACCTGTCAGGGGCAACAGCTATGCCTGGATTTTCCTGATCTCTCACATTTTGGCAGTCTTTACTATTCTGTCTCACTTCAACGTCAGCTCGCTGCCGGCAGCTCAGATGTGGGAGGAAATTACCCGTGTTTCTTTCATGGAGCTGCTAGTGGATTTGAACTCCCAGAAAGATGCCACCTTTGGGTTAGCAGCACAGCTCCCTACAGACTACACCACCAGCACGCCTTGTCTCTCAGTGGGAAGTATTTGAGTGTTTCTTCTCTGAAGGCTTCAGGTGCTGTTGCCTGTTGCCAGTTAGAAACAGAATTCGATAAGGAGGCAAAATTGCTCCTGGTGCCAGCCTTTGGGGAGATAGTGGCCATGTGACTGCAAGCAGGTCCCCGTGTGGCAATGCCAAAGGAGGAAAGGTCCAGGGAAGAAGGGGATCAGTGGAAACTCCCATCTCCATGTGACCAGACAGCCCATCCAGGCGGAGGTTCTCTTCTCAGTGAGAGGGACAGAGCTGTGTCCTGCAACTATGGGACAGGGAGCCTGGTGGCAGGTGGCTCAGGCAGCCGCGGGACCCTGCTCACACCATGGGAAGAGCTTTGTATAGTAACCAGTCACTTTCTGTTGATTCCCACTCAGGGCAGCCCCTTGTGTGTCACAGTAGAACCATGCTCCTTGTCAGAGTTTGCAGTGGCAGGTTTTCTGGAGGTAGATCTGAGAAGTAGGTCCTTCTTCCAGATGGACTTGAACTTGTGGTGTGTTGGTTGACAGCTGAGTATAATAGCAGTTTGTCCCACTCACGGTCATATAGTGTATTTGTACCACTGGTCTGATAGGCAACAACATGACAGAAGGAGAAAAGATTGAAATTGTCAACTGCTCCATCTTATTTGGACCCACAACCAACACCCTCAGTACCAGCAGTCAAAAAACCAAAAGACTTGTTGCATTAGGAAGTCTGCTGTCAAGGACCTATCACTAAGGAGCAGTGATGTCAATATAAAGACTAAATTGTGCCTAAGTCATCAGTGGCCTTTTCATTCACTTACTATACATCTGAGAGCTGGATAATGAATAAGAATGAAAAAAGAAAAAGAAAAAGAATCTATGCCTTTGAGTTGTGCTGTTGGAAAAGATTACTGAATGCCCCATGGACTGCCAAAAGAACAAACAAATATGTCTTGGGAAAAGTGCAGCCAGAGTGCTTTTTGGAGGCAAGGATGGCGAAGTTTCATCTCACATACTTTGAGCATGTTGCTAGAAGAGGCCGTTCCTTAGAAGAGACATCATGCTTGGAAAGGTGGAGTGTCAGTGAAGGAGAGGAAGACCCTCAATGAGATGGATTGACACAGTGACTGCAGTAATGGGCTTAAGTGTATCAGAGATGATAAAGATGGCACAGGATATAGGGCAGGTTTCAGGTATGTATAGGGTCACGATGAGTCACATAAGTGACTCTATGGCACCTAACAACAACATGACCAGCAAAGGGGTGGAAGCACTGTTGTAGCAGAAGCAAGTTTATGAAGCCGTGAGGGGAGCTTGAAGCGGCCAGCTAGGCGGAGGGCAGCCCCGTCGTGTTGCGCAGCCCCCTCAGATGGCACAGCCCCATTAGGTTGTGCAGTCCCCTTGGGTGACACAGGGCCCTCTGGTCATGCAGGCCCCTCAGGTCATGCAGCCCCCTAGGGTCATGTACCCTCTTGCTGGTCCTGGCTGGGTCGTGTGCTGCCTATGCTTGATACAGTGTGTCCCTTGGTATAAATGACACAGCTCAGCCTTGGCTATTTGTGGTTTTCAGACAGCTATGATCCCTACCTTCCAGACAGTCCCATTTCTGTGGTTGGCCGGTTTTGATTTTGGTTTTTCAATAGTGAGCCCCATCACAATCTTTTCAAGCATATAATGAGTTTTGCTGACCCCGTCCACATGATCCTTTCTCTAGATAATGGGTTTTATGAAATGGCGGTGGTCCTCCCAGGTAATGAGCAAAACCTATGCTTTCCACTTCAGGTCATCATTCCTCTTTCTAATTTATGATATATTGGCAATGATAATAAACTGATAGTAGTCACCAACCACTCATCAGTCACCACCCGGTGTTGCTTAAACTATGGAAAGGCTTCGAGATGTGAGATACTGGAAGCCTGTGAAGAAACAGCTTGACAATCTCAAAAGCATGAGGTGCCATTGAGGCCAGGCCTCATCTCCCTCATCCATGGAGCAGACCTTCCTGCAGAGCTGGTGGACAGCACGGGATAGGCGTAGCAGGTCAGGTCCCCCCTTGGGGGCTGTAGGCCCCGTGCCCAGTCATCAGCTCAGTGGACAGCTGAACAGAAAGGCCCATGATGATTCTGGACACTATGATTCATCTCTATTCTTTAGCCCAACTTTTCCTCTGGTGGCTTAGTGGTGAGGAATTGTACTGCCAACACAAAGGTATGTGGTTCGAATATATCGACTATTCTTTGGTAGGCAGATGGACATTCTTCTCCTTTCAGTTTATTGCCTTTGCAAACCTGCTGGAGGGTCAGCTAAGTAGGTTCCAACTCTGTGACACGCAACCACCAAAGTCCTTTAGGTCAGGATTCTATAATGGAGGAAGGAAAATTCAGGGCCTCAGACCAGCAGATTGGAAAGAATGACTGATGACTGCACTGGTGCACAGAATATCCCGTTAGACTGGTCGGTGCAGGAGAATGAGGGGCCTTCTTCCTCACCTCTCTTTCTCTGGGCAGGGATCAATGAATTAAAATGACATCTGCAAGATTGTCCCTGACCCAGCCTGACCTGTGTTTCCATGACCCCGGCACGATGTCCACTGGAGTGCTGCCCTGTAGCCATGGCTTTCAGTTCGTTCCCCATCTGTCTACCCTTCGTGCCTATCCAGGACTGGCCATGTGCCTGCCCCAGGAGCGCCTGCTCAGATGGGCAACAGCTGAGCTGACTCCTTGAAGTGTTGGAGAAGATTTTTGCTCCAGTGGTCCTTGCAGGGCTGGTGAGCAAAGCCTGGTGCCAGCCCAGCACATGGCCCAGCCTCCCCCATGTTCCTTTCTCAGTTTGCCTCTGTCCTCACACCAGGCCAGCTGTGTCCAGGACAGAAACTTTTCTCTCCCATACACTCCCTCAGGCTGCCAGGCCAGCGTACTAATCACAGGCCCCTCTGCACTCTTCTAAGTGCGGGTTTGCAGCAGATGTCTTTGTTCTTGTTAGAGTTGCTAACCTCTAAATCTATTTAATACCCCTTCCTTGGTTGTCCATCATTATGACACATGATTTTCCAAAGGATTTACTATTAGTTAGTAGCACAGGGCTTTCTCCCTGGGGTAGCAGCAACTCGCAGTGAAGAAAATGCATGTTCAATGTAGCAATTTGTCTTTTTTAATATATTTATTATAAGAGTAAATGAGTTATTGTTGGAAACTTCAATATTATTGCAAATTAGGTGCTGCACAGGAAGCAAGACCCATTAATTATGTTTCCCAACTCCACGGCAAGCACCAAGTCCAGCAGTCGGCTGAAAGCCTGCCCTGGCCAGGGTGGCAGGAGGAACTCCAGGTCTAGCCACAGGGCCACAGTGTGCACACGACACAGGTGGGCAGTGCAGAGTTTGTCATGCAGCAGGTGGTCAGGCGAGCAGAGTGACTTGGCTGGGCTCACTTCCTCCTGTCCCTACGTCTACTCCAAGCCAAGGCTCGGGACCTGAAGTAGGGATCTGTGCTCAGATCTGCCACAGTCTCGCTTTCAGAAGTGGGTGCTGTTGGCACACAGGGTCAGAGTGGGATCTGATCTGGGGATACCCTCCTGCAGTTTTACAGCCTGTTGTGGGGCCTTTGGATAAGTGCCCTGGTGGATGTGGCTTTGACTCTGCTGATGTCTGATCCTGTCTCCTGGTAACCTGCCTGGTCTAGGGTGGACATGATAGGACAAGGTCTATACCTTGAGTTGGGTCCTGGCCCACCAGAGAGGAAGTCTTCAGAGCTCTGTGAGTGACTATGCATACTCATTGTCACAGAGGGTGCAGGTGAGGCCCTGGCAAACTGCCACTCCCTGGGACCATCTAGCTGGGCATCCTGGAGTTAGCCAGCCTTCTTTGGAGCCAGGCTCTGTCCCATTTCCTGATTGACAGTGAGAACCTTCATGTTCTCTTGTGAAATATGCTGGTAAAATTTAAGTGTTGTGATGAGTGCCCAGCCTGCAGCCGAAGCAGGCAATCACAGAATTGTAATTGTCCAGGATTCTGCTTCACAGCGCCTCTCAGGCACAAAGTGGAACTGCCTCTGGGGTAGGCTTTCTGGGTTTGGAAACCTGATGGGTACAGCTAGTAGGTTCAGATTGCTGACTTTTTGATTGGCAGCTAATCCCTTCACCACTGTTCTACCAGGGCTTCTTAGTAGGGTCCACAAATGCCACTTGCCTAAGTATCATTAAATAGATTTTCTCAGAATGTGATAGGCTCACCTTTAAACATTATTCATTTATCTTCATTGCAGTCATAGTGTTTGTGAATGACAGGAGCTAGTGTTGACATATTGCAGCTTGGACTTGCAAACTCGTTCTGTGTTTGCGTTTTACACACAATACTATTGTTGACAGCAGTCTCCTCTGCCCTCAATTCATGGTGGCCCCATGGACAGTGAAGGAAGTGTACTACCACAGTGATTGGTTGTGAGTTAGACTCTTGTAAAACCCACAGGTTTCCTCCTAGTTTATCTTAGTCTGGAACCTCCCCTGAAACCATCACGGCAGCCCACAGTCATCCACTGACATGCAGGTGGTGGTTGTGGGTGAGGGGCATTGACTGGGAACTGAACCTGGGCCTCCAGTATTGAAAGCAAGAATTCCACTGCTGGGGTAACGCTGCTCCTTAACTTGTACATCCACTTCTTTTCTGTGTGAGGTGCTGTTGTGTGTTCTGTTTTGTTCCAGCTTTCCTTGATGGTGCCTTCTAGTCCCATAAGCACCCTCATTGTCAGCATTTTTGCACAGTGCTCCTTAAAGGAGTGTTTTAGTCTTAGATCTCTTTAGACTCTTAAAAGTTACTCAAGACTCTAAAAACTTTTCTTTTGTGGGGCCTATCTGTTGATATTTACCAGTTTAGACATTAAAATTGAGAAATTTTAAAATGGTTCAAATTATTTTAAAATGGCAATGCTGAACCCATTTCACATTAAATAACAGGTTCTAATGGAATAGGACTTTACCCTGCTCCACTCTCCAAATATAAGAATGGCGTGTTCACAGATTCAACAGACCTTCTTACTGCCTTGTTTAATAGAAAGCAAGAGTTTTCAACCTGCTCTCTTCGTTCTGCCTGCTGGGTAGCCTTTGAAAACCCTACTCCCTACTCATGGGAGGAAGGGTGAGAAGTTGAAGCATGGTTTAATCTTAATAGAAAGTGGGTTTTTACTGGGCAGGCTTCCCCGCTCCTCCCGGAAGGTCAGCTGTCAGGACCCCAGGGGCCCTGTAATTGCACTTTGACTTTTCACCTTTCTTTTTGTCCCTCATGTTCATTGTGTGAAAATGTATACAAAAAGCCATATGGATAATTCAGTGGCATTAGTGGTGTCCACCGTCTTGTGCCTCCTCATTGTCTATGTCCATATAATTCTGCTGTCATTAACAGTAACTCAGTGTCCCCTGAATAGACACTCCCCTTTTGGTTTCCCTCCCACCTTAGAGTCTCTGATGAACTTTGTGGTTCTGACTCGTGTGACCCTGTGTGCAGGAGAATGGCACTGTGGCCAGCCCTGCCCCATCTTCAGTTCTGTGCTCCACTGTGTGTTTGCCAGCCCTGTGTCTGCATGCCTGCCAGTCATCTTCCAGCGCTGTACCATAAAACACTGTTGTGATCTGTTGTATTGTATGGTGTGGGTTTTCACTGGCTAGTCTTTTCTTCCTACGCCTGTCATATTTAGAAGCTCTGCTGAAACCTGTCCACCATGGGTGACCCTGCTGACATTTGAGACACTGGTGGTATAGCTTCTAGGATCAGACAGCCTGTCACCCACTACAGTATGACAGACCAACAGATGAGTGGTAGACAAAACTAAGCACCACTTTCTAATGCTAGGGAGGCCTACAAGCATAGGGTTAAGCACTGGGCTGCCCACCTACAGGTTAACAGTTTGAACGTCTCCGCTGCCCTTGGCCGCTGTAAAGGTTTACAGCCCCAGAAGTCCTGTGGAGCAGCCGCACTCTGTTCTGTAGGGTCACTGTGAGTTAGAATCAGCCAGCACCAGGCTCATTCTGGTTTTGTTTGTACTTGTTTCTGACCGTCCATCTTGTTTCTCACTGTGGTCTGGGTGTGTGAACCCCCAGGGGCCCTGGGCCTCCTCTCGACTGGATCCAGGCCCACCTTGTAGTTGCCTGCTCAGAGAGTCCCCCTCCCATATCCCTGTGAAACAGGAATGGCCAGGTCCAGTCTTGCTTGCAGCATCTGTGGCTAGTGAGAGTCTCATCATGCTGTCTCACCTAACATTTGGGGCAGTCAGCCTGGTGGTGAGGTGGCCTGCAGATCGTGGGAAGATGCTGATGTAGAGCTGGTGCCTCGCCCAGGTCACATAAGTGTTATTACCAGATCCCATCTCCAGGATCTGCTCCAGGGAGAAGAGGCCCCCAGGCTGGAGTGGGACCCACTCAACACCTGTGGGAACTTAACAGCCAGAGTAGAACCCAACTCCCGCTCTCCTCATTCAAGAGAGATTGGCTGGGGTTCCAACAGCCTCACCAAGGGCCACAAGGAAGGTTTTCCCCTGCACTGAACCAAGTCCGTCCCTCCCCACAGCTCATAGAGCTGACCCTCAGGGCTCACAGGTCCGTCCTTCACAACCTATGGACTTGTCCCTCACGGCTAACAACCCATTCCTCACAGACCTGTCCCTCATGGGCCACAGACCTGTCCCTCACGGCCATGGCCCATCCCTCAAGGATTACAAAGCTGGTTTATGAGAACACAAACCTGTGTGAGGGGTGTGTTTAGCTTGTCTGTGGCCTGTTTTCTCAACTGGCCCAACAGTCCTTTTCCAAACATGACTATGGTGTTTGGAAATTTTATATTTAAAAGAGAAAATTCACCCTCCCTTTCCTTGGACTTGTAGTCACCACGAAAAAGTTATAATAATAATAATAATCATCTCAAAAGCTGCAGCCGAAGCAAAATGGAGTGAGTTTGAAAATCCTGAAAGTGGAAGCAGTGAGGCAGGCCCATGTGGAGACGGCCTGATGTCTCCCTGTGTCAGTGTTTGGGAAAGACGGATGTGTCCGGATGCTGCCTCATGCTGTTGCAGTGCCTGGACCCACTGAACGTCTGCAGTGGCATCTATCATCCGTGACCTGTAGTGTTTGTGCTTGTTTATGGTCTCAGTGTGCATTGTTTTCTCATGGCTGAAATACAGCATGCTAATGAGGTATCTCTCTGCTCTGGAGGAGGCAGGCTGTGGACGACATCTCAGCAACTTGCTGACTAGTTTGTCAACAGTTGCAAGCTGTGGCAGCTGCTGTCCCAGCCAGGATAAAGGAGCGGGTTTCCTGGAGACCAGGGTGGTGGCTGGGCACGGAGTCTGGCCAGAAGCTGGGATCAGTCCAGGATCTGAGCTGCTTCACGAGCCCCCGTTGAGGTGTTTCTGACTCACGGGGACTCCATGTTGGAGGGCAAATCGGCCCCTGAGGATCTCCAGTGGTGGGTCACAAGCTACCATCTAGATCTTTCCTGTCAGGCACCTCCTTGGGTGAACTCACCTACTTTCAGATTAGCAGTGAGCACAGATGGTTAAGATCCTCACCCCCACCCCCCATGGGGACTCTCAAGTGCATTCCCTGAGGAGGACCACTGGGGAGGGCTGTATTAGCCATAGCAGGATGCTGTTCAGTCTTTAAACCCCTCTTTCAGCCTCAGCTTCTGGTCTTGGCACCTTTCCTTACACACAGTACAAACGTGTGCCTGAGTGAACCAGTATGGGAGTTCTGCAGGGTCAGGAGGAGGCAGTGATGTTGTCCTGCCTGGACTTGGACTAGATCTAAGCTTGACCACCAAGAGGTGATCCACATGTGGTGTCTGAAGTGGAGTCTAGGATGAGAGTGAGTCCAGCATGGATTAGGGGACCTGCGAGGTGGGCTTAGGCCACATGGAAATGCCACAGACTCATCTTTGCCTGGGGACAGTGTGCTGTCAGATAAAAGGATGGAGCTATGTGGGAGAAGATGGCAGAGGAACAACGTCCCATTTGTGAGGGATGGTCCCTGGGCCCAGGGGGGAAGGGGCTCAGACTCAGGAGGAACTTTAAAATAGCCTTCCAGTGAGTGTTTTTTTGGCGAGTGGAGCTGTGGCCGATGCCACCTTTTTCAGGTGAAACCTCCTCTGCTGTGACAGTAACAGCAGCTCTTGCTCAGTGTGAGCTGTGGCTCAGGCCCTCCACAGACCGAACCCCCCGTGCTGCCAAGAACCCAGAGAGGGAGATGACCAGGACATAAATTAGTGAGTCACGAGCCAAACCCTGGAACTGAAAGGAGATTCTTCTTCAGGCTGATTGTGAAATTGACAGACAACAGAAAAACCCAAGGCCCAAGACAGTTTTGCAAAACAAGACTGCCATGAGGGAGGGGAGCTGTCCTAGTGGATTTTAAAGCAGACTCTTGGGCCAGACTCAAAAGTCCAAAAATAGATAAAGGTAAACTTGGGAGTTTAGAGCATTTGTAACAAGGGTGGCTTTTCACATCAATAGAAAGAAGATAGTTTGTTTGTATGTAGTGTTAAGAGAAATTGGCTCTGTAAGCGAAAGAATACACAGGTATGTCTGTACTCTACAAAATACATTCACAATGGATCCAAGAACTCAAGTTCTGAAAACAACGTTTTTGGAAGTATGTTCTTTGTGGAGAGACTGCTTCTTAGCATGGATACGAAAGCAATGGATTTTATGATATAAGGGAGAGATAGATGGGTGTGCTTGGCCTTGGAAACATGACAGAGGGCTGCTTTGACTTGATGGCACTGAGGTTATTTTTGTGTTTGTTTATTTTGCTGTGGAAAGATTTTCTGGATACATTTTTCAGTGGATCATCAGTAGGGTTCATTGATTGTGTAATAAAAGAGTACAGAGGGAGGGATGTGTAAAAGAAATGGGGAAAGATGCCAGCATGAAAAACAGTGTATATTAACATTATAAGTAAGCCAGTATAAAAGAAAACTTTATTTAAAAAAAAAATATTTACAGCCTTGGAGAAAAAAAAACAAAATACCAAAAACCCAACACTGGCATTTCCTAGGTCTTTGCTGAGTGTCAGTCCCGTTACAACCACTCTACTGTTCCTCTGTGTAATTCTGTGTAGTTCTGTCCTGTAATTTAACATTTGAGGAGGGTCAAGTTCTCCAGGACCCCACCACACTTCCCTTCGGAACCATTGAGGTCTCTGCAGCCCATTTGGTCTGTTCAGAGGTGTGAAAATGGTGCCTGTGTTTCGTCTGTGCTGCTTACTGAGCATGCATGCATGCATGTCTGTTTCCGTTGGGACTACATCCCAGAGAGATGCTCCTGGATCTAAAGCCATTCACGAGTCAGCTTTCAGAAATACTCTTCATTTACCACAGAGGTTGCACCAGCTGCCTTAGTTTTGATACTAGAAGTTGTTATTAAAAGATTGTTTTTTCATTTTTCAAAAAAATTTCTGATATCATCTAGGAAAAACTGTTCATATCAGGGTAAATATATTAAAATTTTGACTGTGCTTGTGCCCCTTATTGGGAAATTAAAAGAATAGTGAACTTTAGAAAACTTTAGAAAAACAGACCTCAGGAAATGTTTAGTTTTGCTCACTGCTGTTCCTTCCTTCAGCTGTAAGCATGCTTTGTGTGTGTCTTCTTGTGACAGAAGAATGTCGAAGGCAGAGAAACCTTTCTCTTCACAGGATCACAGATGAAAATATTAGACCTTTGTTTCGTAATGACTCTAGCTGAGAAAGACATCTCTTTATGTGAATAATTAGGCCTAGGAAAAGCTACATAAAGCAGAATCATGGTTATAGTAAAGTCACTTTGTAGTGTTTAAAAGCCTGGGTGAGTAAAGGGGAAAGTTCTAATAAATGGACGCTCATCTGCAGAGTTACACAGCATCAAACCACTGAAATTGTATTTTTGAAGATCTTAATGATGCAGGACATTATTAGATACAAAATAAAAACCATGTACTCAATCGGACACTTCTTTTACAATTCCTATTTTATGGTGAAGAGGGAAATGCTGGGTATGGTTTGTCTGGTTTAGACTCTGGGCCTTGCCACCTCTGTGTCGTGTGTCCTGCTCTCCAGTCCTCGCCTGGCCAGCAGGACTGTGGCTATAGGCATTGAATGATCAATGGTGGAGGCTTGGTGTCAGGCCAGAGCCTGGCGTCAAACATACATCTTCTGGAGTGGATTAATGTTCTCACCTGGAGAGGGCAGAGGCTCTGTCTGCTTTGTATGGTTCCATATCCCTGTGCTGACCTTGGGCCTTGCCTTGGCAGCTGTGGTCTTGGCAGAGAATCTTTAGCTGGACTTTGCTCAGCATAGAGGAGCTAGCAGCAAAGGCTGGACATGGTGCAGGGGCTGCCTTTAGCAGTCTCCCAGTGGAAGGGCTGGTGTGGGTATGAGGTGGAAGGGCAGGAGAGGGTGGGTCTCCTAGGTATGCCTGGCTCTGGGATCAGTGAGTGAGTGAGGGTCAAAGTTACATGTTAGGACTTTTGGTTTGGTGAATTGGAAAGGCCTCACGGTTGGGGGCAGAGAAGCCGACTAGGGGTGGTTGCAGGCTCACTGGGTGGGACTTGGCAGGATCAGGTCAGAGCATGAGCAAGTGGGAATTTCTCTCCACAGAGGAAGGTGTCCCAGGGGCTTGTACACTGGCCTGGCTCCTGGGAGCATACAGACACTTGTCTCGCTCTGACTGCTTCTTTCTGTGGCCTGAGTTTCCAGGCAGTTCTTGGCAGCTAGAGACAAACTCTGTCTCCACGTCACTTGGTGGCTGGGCTACCACCCTGCACTAACCCATAATTACTACTTAGGAGTTTGTGGAAGAAAACCAGTAGATTTCAACCCAGTGTGTTAAACTCTGTTTGCATGTGCTGCTCTAATGAGGAGCTTTTAACCTCCAAGGACCTGTGCCCGCTGCCACGCGAGGCCAGGGTCACAGCAGTCATTTACGCTAGCATCCAGCTGCCCTTCCACAGCTGGCTGCCTTTCAGCATTGCGATTTAAGTACAGGTTGAAATGCCCATATGGAAACTGTGCATGTATTTTTCTGTTTTTATGCACTGCGCTGGAGGTGAGGGAGGAATAAACTGAAGCTTCCAGAAGGAACAGCCCCTTTTGTGTTGAGTTGATGCCAGCTCATGGTGACATGTGTGTAATGTCATAGAGCTGCTCTACAGGATGCGCTTCACCAAGTCAGGAAGGGCCGAGTTCTGCAGCACGGCCTCCTGGGTTGGAATTGCCCAGCATCTCTGCCTGAGCCACCAGGTGGCCTGGCCTTTCACACATGCCCCTTGAAACTCTCTTGGTCTCATCTACATACACAGTCCTGAACCCCCTGGGGCTTCCATGTGGGGAAAGAAAAGTCTTGCTCTAAGGGCGCTCAACAAACAGGCGTGTGCAATGATTTACTGGCACTCAACTTGGATGAAGTGCAATCAGGGTGGAAAAGAACATCATGCTTGGCAAAGTTGAGGGTCAGTGAAAGAGAGGAAGACCCTTGATGAGATGGATTGACGGGGGACTGTGTCGGAGGAGTTAAGCACTTCAAAGGTTGCGAGGATGAAGCAGGGCCAGGCAATTTCCTTCTAGTTTACTAGTGTCACTGTGCGTTGGAACCAACTATTGGTAGCAGCAAGAACTATCATCTAACACTTCACCTCATTGTTTGACATGAAGTGTAGCTATTGAAGCTTTGCTGGTTGGGACTTAGAGAACTAGACACACGTGGTGACTCCCCATTCACATTTAAGGCGAGGGAGAGACCTGCCCCCTCCCCCCCTCCCCGTCCCCACCTTACCTGGGCAGGATTGGTCCCTGTTCTGAAGCCTCAAGTCTCTGCCCCAGCTGATCACTCTCCATTCCCATTTCTCCAGGTCCCTGCACCTCACTTTGCCCTTAGGAGGTCACATAAGAGGTTATTAACAAGCAAGCACAAACTTTGTTTTGCACCACTAAGGAGCATGGTTCCTATATTACTGTCCCTGCTGTGCCATACTTCAGAGGTGATTAAGAGCAGTAGGGGATCGAGGTAGGGCCTTTCAGTTATCTGTACATGAGTTAGATCTTTAAAATCTATCCCCTTGATAACAGTGTCTTTCTTAACCACAGTTATGACTTGGACTGTTGAAAATGAAGGTTTTGGTATGTGAGGTGGAGCCGAACTTGATGTGGGTGTTGTGAGATTACAGCTGTCATACATAAGGCCTAGCAAGCAGGCTGGGGTTGCAGGTGATCTCTGAAGGCTATGTGGAAGGGAAGACAAACACTTCCCCCTCAGGAGACAAATTAGGCTTCATTTTTAGCCAATTAAAGGCAGCACATCCTTGTGGGAAAACTACTTACCACAGTAACAAAGCTTCAAAACCTCAGGTTCTGTATCTGTAAAATGGGACAAAAGCACTATCCCTAGCAAGGTTTGTGAATTCACTGAGCAAATTCATGTAAATTATTTGATACCTTGTCAGGCTCCCCGAATCCTAATTTGGAGGACTTGACACTGGCCCTTCAGCAGGGACAGCTCAAGTTCAAGTTTCTGGACCTGAAGTTAGCTGTGCCACATCTAGATGTGCCAAACATGGAGGCTGGGCCAGCTCTGCCACCTTTCACCTGAACCCCCCCTGAAGTGTGGGGGGTAGTGGGGACGAAATGTCTGTAGAGTGGTGAGCGAAACACAGGCTCCAGATGTCTACCTACAGTCCCTTGTGTCAGGCTGGGTGCTTAACAATGGAATTGACAAGGAGCGACCAATCCAGCCAGCCAGGGTGACTTCAGGAGACTGGTCAGGGGCTGGTTATGGGGAGACACCCGCTATCTGCTATAGATGCTTTATTTGATACATGTTTACTGCCTGTCACTGCATGGGTACGGCTGCCACAAATGAGCTTGACCTTTGTTGGCAGGCACCCCCTTCTAGAAAGTTCTCGGCAACCTTAGCAGGGGCTCTTTACGCCCAGGAGATGAAACTTCAGAGGAGCCTAGTTAAGTTTGCACAGCTGTGGGGTGCAGGGCTCCACCATGCTCAGGGTGACATGGTGACTGTGTAGTGGAGGTCCTGCTCTGTGTCCACTGTGCTTCACCTGCCGGGAAGGGAGGGCAGAGCCCTTTTCCAGCACTAGTTCTGCACGACTGGGGGCCTTCTCCAACCTCTTGCTGGCCCTCGATGCTCCTGCCTGTAAAGTGCAAGTGGCCCTGCAAGTCCCCCTCACAGTTCTTTGCTGCTATGACTGGAGGAGGGAGGAAGATAAAGCTGATCAAGGCAGACCTCCATTAAATCCCAGGCTCTCAGCACCTGAATAGGAAATGCTGGGGTGGACAGACAGGCACAAAGCCTGAGCGACCACACTGGCCAGCCAAGGGGAGAGCACAGGTAAAGGACAGTATCACCATTTGGGGACCAGGTGCCACTAAACCTTATGTGTAATGGGTTTTTCATTCCCTGGGTAATAGGAGACACCAGGAAATGAGGGCATTACTAAGTGAGTCCCTCACCTCCTCAGCCCCATTCAGCAGACTTGAAGGAAGGACATCACCCAGTGTAGAGCTGTGTGTGTATTTAATGAGGTTTCCAGCAGAACCTTCTATCAAATTTACGGCTGTGCCTGTCTTCTGACCTTCCCCCTCATACATTCCTTTCAGAAATGAAGCTGTGTGCAGCTGTGAGGTATCATTTCCTCCACGGTGAAGATATACCGCCAGTGGCCCAGGTTGAGAAGGTGGCCTCAATTGGCTGGTTCCACACTTCACTCACCCCTAAACCAGATGATATGAGAGCATCCGCTGAGGCCATCAGGTGGTGCAATGGCCAGCCCCAGGCTAAGGCCCAGGCTTTACTGCTCCTGGAAGAGGAGTCCTGCAGTGGTTTTTTTTATCATCCCCACTTCCCTGTTCCTGTCGCTACAGCCCCTTTGTGTGTTGCCAGCACTTGGTCCCTTCCCATCTCTGGTGCTCTTAGAAAGCACCTTTCTCTTTTCCCCACCTCTCTGTCCATCCTGATCCTCTATCCCTGCATGGCTCCACTCACTGGCATCTCCTCACCCCAACTGTGGGGTTGCTGGAATGAGTCTATTGTCAGGCTGAATCTGCACCCCAAGGTGTATGGGCCCTCAAGGGTAATTTCAGGTTTCATGTGACTCTCATCATCACTGCCCCACTGTGATGCTATAGCCAGACTCCTGCCCCAGGGAGACTCTGATTGTATTGTAACCGCTTGAAGCCTGGCCAGTGCTTTCCCAGCCTCCTGTCCCCTACACAGCCCCCTCTCATGGCTGGCCTGCTGGCCTCCTGCTCTGATTGTATCATGATCCCATGAGGCCTGACCAGTGCCTTCCCAGCTTCAGATGAGCAGCCTCCTGTCATCTGCACAGCCCTACTCATGGCTGGCATACTGGCCTCCTGCTGTCAGGTCTCTGAGTGAGTGTCTGGCCGGTGGACACCCTGTACCAGCAGTCCAGCCTCAGAAAAGCCAGTGAGATCTTTCCAGCTGGCTCTCTTCCCTTCTGGCCATTTGACAGGCCCCTTCTGCTATTCTCTTCTGAGGCTGTGTGTGTTTTCACAGCCCTGCCCTTTCTGAGTCCATATTTCTCTCAGGATGTCTCAAAGGTCTGCGGTGGCAGCCATGGCAACAGGCTGTCCACTGCCCACGTAGGCAGATGGATCCTGTAAGGTGGCTGCTGGCACAGGTGGGATCTGACAGGTGGGGAGAGTGACTTGAGCCTGAGGACACAGGAGGACTTTAAAAAGAAAACTGTCTCTGTGCCCTGCAAGTGAAGGCTGCCACATTTGAGTTGGGAGGACAGCAGTCACACAGAGCAGGAGGTCTGGCCATGCCAGGACAGCACTGTCCTCATCTGGGGGGAACTGCATTGCCCTTTTCATTAGCATCCTCCCAGAAAGGAATTGCAGACTTCAGCTCTGACCACTGTGACCCTGCTTCAGGCCCCCAGGCTGTCTGTCTTCATTAGGAGGGCTTTGAATGGACTCAGAGCTTTGGAGACATGCAGCAGTTTGGTAAACAATGCTACACACTACAGACTAGAGCTCCTTCATTGTCTTCCAGGTCATCATCATGATCACTTGATGGCCACCAGCAAAACCTGCACTTTCATTATTCCAGGCTCTAAGAACAAGGAAAGGGGATCTCCTGCTTCCCAAGTGCATAGCACACACCTAGAGTTTTTTCACACAAATTTGCACATGACTAGTAGCAGGTCTGTGCCACTGTTCCCATTCTAAGAGTGAGTGGCTTGGCCAGAACTGGGTTTTGTATTGCTCATGGAAGTGTAGGAGTGTCAGTGCTAACGCAAAGAGCTTTGCTAGGTGGCTAGCAGTATCTAGGAAGAGATTTACAAGATTGGAGTCCTTACATAGTGCAGATGCCCATTGTTGTTAGATGTAGTCACGTACACCTCATAGCAACTGTATGAACAAAAGACTCAAATCCTGCCCTATCCTGTGCCATTCTCATCATCTTTCACACACTTGAGTCCATTGCTGTCATCACTGTGTCTGTCCATCTCATTGAAGGTTTTCCTCTCTTTCATTGACCCTTCACATTTCCAAGCATGATTCCCCTTTCCAAAGAATAGCCTCTCCTAGCAACATGCACAAAATAGATGAAGCTTTGCCATCGTGGCTCCAAGGAGCACTCTGGCTGCACGTTTTCAAAGATGTCTGTTTGTTCTTTTAGCAGTCCATAGGATAGTCAGTACTCTCCTCCAACACCACAACTCAAAGGCATCAATTCTTCTATCGTACTTTTATTCATTGTCCAGCTTTCAGATGCATAGCAAGTGATTGGAAAGATGGCAGCCTGAATCAGGGACCCCGTGTTGTTGTTGTTGTTATGTGCCGTCGAGTCGCCTGCGACTCATAGCGACCCTATGTACAACAGCCCTAAACTCTGCTCTGTCCTGTGCCAATCGCACTGTCTCTTGACACTCCCATCCCAATTATCCCAGTCACTGAATCAATCCACCTCATAGAGGGCCTTCCTCTCCTGTGCCGTCCCTCCACCCTCCCAAGCATGATGTCCCTCTCTAAGGACCGGTCTCTCCTCACAACATGTCCAAAGTATGTTAGACGGAGCCTCAGAATACTTGCCTCCAAGGAGCCACCCGGTTTAACCCTCTCTAGGACAAATCTGTTTGTTTTCCTAGCAGTCCATGGTATTCTCAATACTCTTCTCCAGCACCACAGCTCAAAGGCATCAATTCTCCTTCTATCCTCCTTGGTCATTGTCCAACTCTCTGATGCATAACAGGTGATTGTGAAGACCATGGCCTGTATCAGACGCACCTTAGTCTCCAGAGAGACACCACTGCTCTTCAGCACTTTGGAGAGGTCCCTAACAGCAGACTTTCCCATGGCAATGCACCTTTTAATTTCCTGGCTGCTGGTGCCAAGACTGTTGACTATGGAGCCAAGCAAACTAAAGCTGTGTACAATCTCAATCTCTTCACCATCCATCCTGATGCTGCCAATTGGTCCAGTGGTGAGAATCTTTGTCTTCCTGACATTGAGCCTCAATCCATATTGGAGGCTGCAGTCCTTGACACTCTGCAGCAGGCGCTTCAGGTCCTCCTCAGTTTCAGCAAGCAGGGTTGTGTCATCTGCATAACGCAGATTGTTGATAAATCGTCCACCAATCTTGACCCCACATTTCTCCTCATAGAGCCCAGCCTCCCGGATAATCTGTTCTGCATATAAGTTGAAAAGGTATGGAGATAGGATGCATCCCTGGCGTACGCCCTTCCCAATTTTGAACCATGCAGTGTTCCCTTGCTCTGTTCTGACGACTGCCTCCTGGTCCAAGTATAAGTTTCGCATTAGAACGATCAAGTGTTCTGGGATTCCCATTCTTCTCAGAGTCAGCCACAGTTTGTTATGATCTACACAGTCAAATGCCTTTGCATAGTCAATGAAACACAGATAGACATTCCTCTGGTATTCCCTGCTTTCAGCCAAGATCCATCTAACATCAGGGGACCCCGTAGTCTTCAAATTATATCATTGTTCTTCAGTAATTTGGAGAAGTCCGTGATGGTGGATTTACCCAGTGTAATACATCTCCTGATCTCCTGACTGCTGGTACCAAGGATGATGATTGTGGATCCAAGTAAAATGAAATTGTTGACAATTTCAATCTTTTCCCCATCTATCTTGATGTTGTTTATTGGTCCAGTGGTAAAGAGAATTTGTTTTCTTGATGTTGAGATGTAGTCCATATTGAAGGTTGTAGTCTTTGACTTTCTGCAGCAAGCATTTCAGGCTCTCCTCAGTTTGAGCAAGCAAAGTGCCATCTGCATAACTAAGGCTGTGGAGTCTTCATTCAATCCTGATGCTACATTCTTTATGTAGTCCAGCTGCTTGAATGATATGCTCAGCATACAGATTGAATATGTATGGAGAAATGATACAGCCCTGATGTGTACCTTTCCAATTTTAAATCAAATGACCATAGGCACCTGGGAAGAAAGAGCTGGCAGTCAATTGCCACAACATGACCCACCAGACTGAGCAAGGTTTCCACCCCAACACCAGAGGGCTCTCATGAGACCAGGTGACTCAGCCATTTTAACAACAAAAAGCTAGACTGAGGTGTTGTGGCAGGTGGCAAGACACGCCCAGCCAAGCCCCTTCTGAAGGGTGGACTCAAGAAGGAGGGACTTGGAGGATGTTGGCTGAGTAGATGAGGGGACGTACCCAAGCCAGGGACCCTTGAGGAAGAACAGCTTGGCACATGAGAGGAGGTACTGGTCCATGCCTGGGACACAGCAGAGTGATGGACAAGTCAGGGCTTGGAGGAGAGCCCTGGGCCGTGGTGCTGATCCAGACAGCCAGGCCATGTTCATGCATCTGATGAAGTGAGTCAAAGCCAGTGATGGTGAGATGCCCATGTCAGATGTCAGATTCCTGGAGCTGGCCCCAGGGAGTCCTTGTGGTTGCTGAGAGCAGGACATCTGTGCCATGATCGAGCACTTCCACAATGGAAGTGGTGGACGTTGTGAGACCCTGGGACTCCAGTGAGTGAGCATGCCCCTGCGATGTTTCCACTCTCCCTGCACAACAGACCCTCAGAGTCATGGTACCCACTAAACGAGATAAATTACACCAGAGCCTTCTGCCTACAGTTAACCACCCTCATCCTCACACAGTGCTCACTTCCTTCTGGGGAGCTGTGTCCACAGCAACAGTGAGAACTATGTCCAGCCAGGCTCCCTGGAACTGGTGCAGCTCAGGAAAGGCCACTGTTTGAGGTTCCTCTTGAGTCAACTTGTGCCCTGTACTTTGGAGCATTTCAAAGGAGGTAGAGAGCACACATGTCATTATGAAGCTAATCAGAAGTTTGGGTCTTTAGTGGTGATGTGTAAACAGCCATTCTTGTTACTAGGCCCTTTGCCTGCAAGAGCCATTATTCCCAAGTGGGGTGCTGTTTGCCTGGTTTTGTCTGGGCCATGATTTGCATGCACTTGATGGATTGCCAGGTCAGGGGTCTCCTTCTTGGGAAGTGCTGGAGTGGTGTCTCAGTCGCTCTTAAGAGGATGGGAAATAAACAACCTAAATTAAAAAAAAAAAGAGGATGGGAACACTGAGACCAGCATTTGTGTAGGTCCTTGAGAGCCCAGATATGCCCCTTTTGGTGCTAGATCAATGTGACAGGCAGCTGTGCTTACAATGCCTTCAACTGCCTCCCTCTGCAGGGACAAATCCACTCCCAGGCAGGGGCCAGGTGGCAGCGGCTGAGATGCAGCCTCAGGCCTCCACCTCTGTAGGCCTGTGTTCCTACTTCCACAGCCCACAGTGCACTCCAGGTCAGCCTGAGTGGCTTGGCGTGGCCCTGCTGGCCTAGCCTCTGCCTGCCGCATGCCTTCAGTCTAGCTAGGGGTGGATGAGAATTAGAGGGAAAGGCCCACAGGAAACTTACTTCAGCTGCCAAAATGCCCTGCAGTTTGGTGGTGGTGCTGTCTTTTTAGTAGGGAGGGAGAGTGTTCTGTTTTTATTTTATTCTTGGTGTTTTCCTGGGACACCTGTTGATGCCATTTTTCTTCTTTATGGGACTTAATTATCTCTTTCATTTTTATCTCTTTCATATATTTGTTACTTTTTTCCTGTTTGAGTACAAAAGACTTGGTGCCATTTAGGGGGGAACCTGCAACAGTAGGAAGAGTATAGAACACTGGAGACATACCCACTCAAGAAGCTGATGGTCAGTGCAGAAAGGGCTGCTCATCTGGCTTGTCTGGGATGGGTGTTGAGGCTTTGTTACGGTCAGCACTGGGACTACAGGAAGCCTGTCAGCCGTCAGAAGAGTGAACGGTCACTAATGACACCAGTTTTCCGCTAATGGATCTATTGCTCTGAGCTGCTACCTCTTCTTTCTTCTGCGGTCCAGACCTGAGTTTCCATAAGCCAGCATTGGCCTGGCGGCAGTTCCTCTTTCTACAAGTGAGACACAGTTGACAGCCTTGTCATTGAGCAGTAAAAGTCCATGGTTAAAATGAGGGACCACTCCAGTGACTTTTTTTGTGGGGCCAGGCACGCTGTTGTAACATTCATGAACTACGTAACCAAGTACACTGTGCACAATCTGAGATCTGAACAGATGTCCACGGACAATACTGTTGTTTTCTCTCTCTCGTCTCATGCCCTCATCAGTGAGGGAAGGCCTCATTTGGTCCCCGTTCAAGTGACAAGGTGTCCGCTCCTTGCTATTGTTGTCCTCTTGACGGTTGGTCTGGTCCCTGGGAGAGGAGCTCAACAGAAGTGTCTCAGGAGAGGTTTCTGCAGGTGTGGTCAGGCCTGAGGGACACGGAACAGGCCTTTGTCCCAGCATCTGTAAAGTGGGTGTGGGAAGCCTCGCAGTTCCTGTGCTACTTGGCAGCTCTTCACCATTTGTATGTGAAGCAGAAGTTTCGTGTTCTGGCTGCCTGCCACGTCTTCACCTCAGCTGGACCCTGCCTCTCTTGCTGCTGCCCTTTTGACAGACCAGGCTGTTCCCTCATCCCTCGAACAGGTGTTCCCTTGTGGTCCCCACCCCACCCCAGCACAGTCCACCTGTTAGGAGGGCAGGGAGTAGGTAACAGCCGTGCGTGGACCACATTCCCTTGACTGTCCCACATAATCTATTCCTGCTGATGTCCTCTTACCTGCCAAGTGATCACCTTGCACTCAGTCCCTGTCTCAAGGTGGGCTTCATCAAAGCCCACTCGAGGTGGAACACGTGCCATTTTGGCAGATTCCGTGGACTTGATGCTGGCCAGTTAGGTCACCACTCGACAGTGCTGCAAGTCCACCTGCCCCAACACAGCTTGTGCCTGCTGCCCAGGATCTGAGAGGCCCAGTGATCTTAAATGTCTCGGTGCCCAGCCTGCCCCCTTGTAGTCCTAGAAGAAATGGGATTTGCTGTTCAGAGTTGGGATTTGGGCAAAAGTGAGGGAGAATAGTAAGCTAGAAGTGAATAAACAAGTCCAGGCCTCAAGGGAGACTGCTTCTCAAAATCTCGAGGCCTCAAAATGCACAGAGACAAAAGCTCTTAAGTAGTCACTCTAGCCAGGGCTTGTTTCGTTGCCATGGAATCAAAAGCAATTCCAAGCTGGCTCTCCAGCTTGTCTGTAAATTTACAGCAGGCTGTAAATCCCATGGGAGAAGGTTGTCTCTCTTCCTCCTGGGGAGCCACTGGTGTATTTGAACCACGAGAGCATCAGGTCAGCAGCACAGTTCCCTGAGGATCCTTCCGGGAAAGACTTATAGAGCACAGCAGTTTTCATCCAGTAGATGACACACATTTTGTTTGATGTCATGTACTGCCCTCATCTCCTCTTCCCCTTCCCCCGTTCCCATTGCCATTCCTCCCTCTCTGCTGCCCTGTCCTAGCTTCTTAATCTTCCCTTTGGGCAGTTTTGATCTTGAGAAATTTATTATCCCAAGCCATCCTAGCTTACAGCTCCCTCCATGAAGCCTCCTGTTTTTTGGCTGAAAGTTGAGTTGTGGGGATGAGGTCCAATCTAGGCTTGAAGGCCATAACCTCAGGGGTTTCATCAGTTTCTAATTGGCTAACTTGGATACTCTGGTGTACCTAATCCAAAGTGTGATGCTTTTAATTACCTCCTGCACAAATAAAGATGGCAGAAGAATCAATGTCTTTCAATTGTGATGTTGAAGAAGACTATTGAATGGTCTATGGATGTCCAAAAGAACAATCAAGTCTGTCTTGGAGGCATTGTAACCAGGATACTCCTTAGAGGCAAGGTTGGTGCCAGATGGTCTTCCATAGAATGGTACATGTTGTCAGGAAGGGCTGGCCCTTGGAGGAAGACATCATGCTGGGAAAGGAGGGTCAGAGAAGGAGAGGAAGACCCTTGGTGGACTGGCATGATGTCTGCAGCGTTGGCCTTGAGCATGTCCGAGGGCATGAGGATGGTGCAAGAGAGAGAGCAAGGTCGGAGCTGTTGTTCAGACCTGCTATCAGTTCTAGTCTCCACTAAATAGTATCTAAAAACAACCAGCTTTGATTTCCATCTTTCCTTTTCAGACTTTCTTTGTTAGTGTAGAGGAATCTGATCAATGTTTGCAAGTTGCTCCTGAGCCCTTTTGTTTTGGTGAATTTTTCAGTTATTGTTGTTAGTTGCGGTCATTAGGCTGCGATTCATAACAACTGTATAAACCACAGGTCTGAACCTTCCCCTGTCCTGCACTGTCCTCGTGATTTGATCAGGCCCACTGTGGTGGTAATGTTGTGAGTATATCTCACTGAGGGTCTTTCTCTTTTCCTCTGACCTCCCACCTTTCCCAACATAATGTCTCTCTTCACGAATGAGTGCCTTCTGAGAATATGCTCAATTAAGTGAGATGAAGTTTCACCATATTTGCCTTTAAGAAACACTGTTGTTGTACTTTCTTCAAGACAAATGTATTTGTTCTTTTGGTAGTCCATGATATGTTCACTGTTCTTTGCCAATACCATTATACAAAGGCATCGATTATTATTCTCTTTTAATTTATTTATTCAACTTTCAGATGTGTAGAAGTAATTAAAAAGGCCATGACTTGGATCAGGTGCACCTTAGTCTTTAAACTGACATCTTTGCTCTTTAGAACTTTGGAAAGGCCCTTGACAGCAGATTTCTGCTTTGAAACATGTCTTTTTATTTCTTCACTACTGTTACTACAGGTGTCAATTGTAGATCACAGTAAAATGATTTTTTTTCAAATTTCAGTCTTTTCTTTATTAATGATATTGCTTATTGGTCCAGTAGTGATAATTTGTATTTTCTTAATGTTGAATGAAGTGTAACCTGTACCTAAGGCTATAGTCTTTAATCTTCTGCAGTAAGTACTTTAAAAAAATTACCTGTAAAATAGATTTGACAGATTGAACACTAATGACTGAAGACCAGATGAGTTGTGGAATGACATACAGCACACTATCCATGAAAATAGCAAAAGGTCCTCACAAAAAAAGAGAAAAGATCAAAATAGCTGTCAGAACAGACTATAAAACTTTCATCGGAACGAAAAGAAGCCAAAACATGGGGAAAGAATGCTGAGGTAAGAGAGCTGAACAGAACATTTCAGAGGGCAGCTGGAGAAGAACAGAGCAAAATGTTGTACTGGAATTTGTAGAGAGCTAGAGTTAGAATACCAAAAGGGAAGAATGTACTCAGTATTTCTCAAGCTGAAAGAACTGAAAGGAAAAAAAAATCAAACCTCAGGTTGCAACACTGATGATTTTCTATTGGCAAAATCTTGAATGATACAGGAAGCATCAAAAGAAGATGAAAGGAATACATAGTCACTGTACTAAACAGAACTGGCCGACACTGAACCACTTCAGGAAATAGCATGTGATCAAGAACCAACAGTACTAAAAGAAATCCAAGCTGCATTGAAGGCATCGGAAAAGAAAAATAAGGCCCCATGAGTTGATGGAGTATTACCTAAGGTGTTAAGAAACAGATGAAGCCCTGGACATACCCACTAGTCTCTGCTAAAAAATATGGGTGACCACTACCTGGCAAACTTAAGAGAAGAAATTGGTATTTGTTCCCATTCCCCCAAAAAAGTAAAGTAATAGGCTATGGAAACTATCAAACAGTATCATATACAAGTAAAATCTTGCTGCAGATTTTTAAAAACTAGCTGAAACAGCTCATCAGCAAAGAGCTGTCAGAAATTCAAGCTGAAATTTGAAGAGGCCTCGGTACAAGAGATAGATACCATTGTTAATGTCAGATGAATCTTGGCTGAAAGGAGAGAATAACAGGAATATGTTTACTTTTGTTTTATTATTTATGTAAAGACATCTGACTATGGATTTGACTATGGGTCATAATAAATTATAACTAACATGGGAATTCCAGAACACTTCATTGTCCTCATGGTATACCTATGCATAGACCAAGAGACTGTTACTCAGGGAACAATGCATGGTTTACAATTCGGAAGATTATGTGCCAGAATTGTATCCCTTCTTCCTGCCATTTAGTCTATATGCTAAGCAAATCATTCAAGAAGATGAATTATCTAAAGAAGAAGAAGAAGGTATCAGAATTGGAGAAAAGACTTCTCCACAACCTGTGTTTTGCAGATTACATACTTTTCAGTTAGTTCCAGTAGTTTTCTTGCTGAGCCTAATGGATTTTCCAGGTGGAATATTATACTGTCTAATCACAGTGACACTTTTAATTCTTTGCCCGTTGGATTGCCTTTATTCCCCTTTTCTTGCCTTACTTCTCTGGCTAGAGTGTACATGAGGAGCCTCTGTCAGATAAAACTGATGTTGCTTGTTGGTTTTATGTGTGTCTTTACTTATTTTTAGAAATTTCCCTTCTATTCTTATTTTAGGGAGCACTGGTGAGCTAGTGGTAAGAATCTGTGCTGCAATCCCAAAGGCAATTGGTTTGAATCTGCCATCAGCTCTGTGGGAGAAGGATGGGCAGTCTCTTCTGTGTGATTAACTGCCTCTGAAAACCTGCTGGAGGGTCAGCTATGGGTCA
>NW_006400230.1:253046-255936 GCF_000299155.1 Elephantulus edwardii | reverse complement strand
ATCTCTATTTGCAACTTTTTGAGAAAGCGCCATACTGCCTTCCACAGTGGTTGCACCATTTTACATTCGGTGGGGTTCTTTTATAATCAGAAATAGATGTTGGATTTTGTCAAACATCTTTTCTGTGTCAATTATTATGATCGTGAGATTCTTTTCATTTATTTACATAATGTTTTTCTAATGTTGGAAATTTCATCATGTTTTCTAATGTTGTTGTTGTTATGTGCCATCGAGTCACTTGCAACTCATAGTGACCCTATGTACAAGAGCCCTAAACGCTGTTCTATCCTGTGCCAACTTAGCCATCTTAAATGCACTTATTCCCACTGCTACAGTCACAGAATCGATCCATCTCATCGAAGGTCTTCCTCTCCTTCTCCGCCCCTCCACTCTGCCAAATATGATGTCCCTCTCCAAGGACCAGTCCCTCTTTGCAACATGCCCAAAGTATGTCAGACGAAGTTTCAGAATCCTTGACTCCAAGGAGTGTTCCGGCTTCACCTTTTCCAGGACAAACCTGTTTGTTCTCCTAGGTTTTTCTGATGTTGGGCCGTTCTTGTATACCCAGTATAAATCTCATCTGTTCATGTTGTATTATTTTTATTTTGTATGTTGTTGGCCTTTGCTGGCTAGGATATTAAGAATTTTTTTATACTTGCTCAGAATGGATATGGGTCTATAATTTTCTTTTTAAGTCTTTGCTGACTTTGCCTTGCTTTAGTACCATGGTTATGCTTACTTTATAGAGTGAATTTAGTAGTATTCCAGCCTTTTATTCTGAAATATTTTAAGTGGATTGATGTCTTTATTCTTTGAACGTTTGATAGAATTTGCTAGTGAAGCTTCTGGGCCAGGACTCGTTTGCTTGTAGGCTCTGTGATTTCTTTAAGTTGTGATTTTAGTGAAAGTTTACAGAAAGGATGGCTTTTCCTTCTTTCCCTGATACGCATTTTCCATCCTACCCTGCCCCCAGTTAATTTTGTATTGCATATCTTGTTCCAGATTTTCAGTTGCCATATATACAATGTGCACACACAATCCATTCCTTTCAGATTGTCCCTCTTTTCTTCCATTCCAATGTAGTGTCCATTATCTGTCCATTTCACCCTGCTCTCGCCTCTCCCATGTTTATCCTATTTTTATAACAGTGGTCCTATGCACTATTTGTCCTTTTGAGATTCAGATACTTTAATAAGCATAATGTCTTCCATACTCTACCATGTATAGGGCTTTGCAAGCTCTTTGTTTTTTAGTGCTGTGTAATATCCTGCTGTGTAGATGTACCAGTTTCATCTCTTGATGAGCCCTTGGGGTGCTTCCATCTCTTTGTAATTGTGAATAAGGCAGCAGTAAACATTGGGGTGCTTACATCTGTTTGTATCATGGGTCTGATTTCTTTAGGATAGATTTCTCAGTAGTATAATAGCTGGGCTTAAGGGTATTTCTATTTCCAACTTTTTAAGAATGTACGGGACAACCTTCCATAGTGGTTGTACCATTTTACATTTCCACCAGCAGTATATGAGTTCCGATCTCTTCATATCCTTATCTACATTTGTTGTTTGCTGCCCTTTTGAAATTTACTGTGTTACTATTCCATAGTTGTTTTGATTTGCATTTCTCTGATAGCTAGGGATTTTGAACCTTTCTTCATGTGGCTCTTGTTGTTGTTGTTGATTGTGTTGAGTCGAGCATGAAAAAAAGGCCTGAAGCCTTTCTATAACTTTCGTTATTTATCAAAGTTCATAGAGTTTACAGAGGCATGTTGTTTAGGAAGTGGATGCCACCCTTACTTCCAAATGTGTCTCTTAGCCATCCAAATTTCTTTTTGGATGTCTGTTCATATCTTGTGCCTGTTCTGTGGTTGAGTTGTTTACCTTTTCCTTGTTGAGGTGCTGGAGTAGTCTGTAAAATTTTAAATATGAATCCTTACCAGATATATTTTGCCAGATATTTTTCCCAGTCTGTGGGTTTCGTTTTTACCCTGTTGGAGAAGTTTCTTGATGTGTATAGGGATTTGATTTTTAGAAAGTCATATTCATCTATTTTTGTATTTCTGGCAGTTCTCAGTCTTTTTATAATCTTCAGCAGAATTTTACTTGCATGTGATACTAGTAATACTGTTTAGTAATTTCAACACTCAGTTGATCACCTTTTGTGGGGAAAATGGAAGTAATTATGGATCTTTTCTGGTTAGTTGGCCAGGTAACTGTCTTCCAGATTTTGTGGCACAACCTGGTGAGCATGGCAAGGGCTGTGTGTGTTTGTTGGAATATGTCACTTGGTGTTTCATCAGTTCCTGGGACCTTACATTTTGCTTCAGAGCAGCTTGAACTTCTTCACCATTACCTCTTGTTCATTGTTGTTTCATAAAATTCTCTGTGTCAGCCAATTGTAAAACACAAGTTGGGTTTAGAAGGGGCTGTGGCTCTAAGGACAATACTGCCAACATCACATGGATAATTGACTTAAAGCAGAGAGTACCAGAAGAATGTCTTATTTGTATTTTATTGGCTATGCAAAGGCATTTGACTGTGTGGATCACAACAAATTGTGGATAACATTGGGGAGAATGGGAATTCAATAACACTTTATTGTGCTCGTGTGAAACCTATCTATACTCAGACCAGGAAACACTTGTTACAACAGAACAAGGAAACAATACATGGTTAAAAATTGAGAAAGGACTGTCAAAAATGTTTCTTGTCTCCATACCTTTTCAAACTATATGTGGAACAGATCATTCAGAAAGCTGGACTTTAACTAGCAAAACTCACAAAAGAAAAGAGAGAGAAGACACAAATAATCCGAATAAGAGATGAATCAGGTAACATCACAACAGACCCAACTAAAATAAAAAAGCTAACATTAGAATACTATGAAAAACTAT
>NW_006400230.1:211630-250074 GCF_000299155.1 Elephantulus edwardii | reverse complement strand
TTATGAAAATTAATAAAATATAATTAAAAAAAATTAAAAACAAAAACAAAAACAGAAAGCTGGACTTTATGAGAAGGAATACAACATCAGGATTGGAGGAAAGCTCATCAACAACCTGCATTATGCAGATGACACAACCTTGTTTGTTGAAATTGAAGAGGACTGGAAACATTTGCTGCAGAAGGTCAAAGACTAATCTTCAATATGGATTGCAGCTCAACATCAAGAACAAAGATTCTCATCACTGGGTCAGTTGGCAGCATCAAGATAGATGGTGTAGAGATTGAGATTGTTAACAATTTAATCTTGCTCGGCTCTGCTATCAACACTCTTGGCATCAGAAGTCATATCAAAAGATGAATTGTGTTGGGGAAATCTGCTGTCAGAGACCTCTTGAGAGTGCTGAAGAGCAACAAAGTCAGTCTAGAGACTAAGGTGTGCCTGATCCAGACCATGGTCTTTGCTATATTGCTTGCTATCTATCAGAGAGCTGGACAATAACCAAGGATGACAGAAAAAGAATTGATGCCTTTGGATTGTTGTGCTGGAGAAGAGTATTCAATATACTATGGCCTACCAAGGGAACACACAGGCTGCTCTTTGGAGTGAAGGATTTTCAAACTCCATCTCACATAATTTGGGCATACCTGTCCTTAGAGAAGAACAACATGCTTGGGAGGGTGGAAGGACAATTCAGGAGAGGAAGACCCTCGATTAGATAGACTGACACAGTGACTGGGTTAATGGGGGTACATGTGTCAGAGAAAGTGAGATTGGCTCAGGATAGGGCAGGGACCAGAGCTGCTGTTTATGCGGTCACTATGAGTCATAGTTGGCTCAATGGCACATAACAGTAATAACAACATTTATCTATTTTATCTGCTCCTGGTTGTAGATTTATTTTTACGCTTGGGTGTCTATTCGTGCCGTAAATTAGGGCTTCTTAAATTCTAGAGGTTTTCCTCTGATGAGCTTTATAGTCTTTGGTTTTACTCCTAGGTCTTGGTCTGCTTTGAGTTAGTTTTTGTATATAGTGTGAGGTATAAGTGTTGCTTCAGTTTTCTGCAGTTGGTTTTCCAGTTTGCCAGCACCATTTGTTAAAGAGGCTGCCTTTTAAAAAAATTTATTAATATGACTTGTTAAGTTTCTTCTTTTGTAATCAGTCTGTTCTGGCCATTACTGTCAAGTCAGAACTTCAGTGAGTTTTCAGGGGAAGTAAAGAAATTGCACAGGAAGAGAGGCCCATCATTTTCCCAGAACATCTGGTGGGTTCAAACCACATACTTTTGGATTGGCAGCACAATTCTTTACCACTAAGTCACCAGAGCTGCCTTGTGACTCATAGTGACCTTATGTTGTTCTTCTTGTTGTTGTGTGCCTGTGACTCATAACGATACCATCAAATCAAATCTGACTGGTACAGGAGGAGATTGCTCCTCCCTCTCCAGCAAAGCCCCTGGTGGATTTGAACCTCATACCTCTGGGAATGCAGTGCAGTTTCTTGCCATAGGCCACCAGGGATGCCTAGGGTGTACTTTCTTGAGGGAAGGACACTCCAAAGATGTGGCATTTAAGGTGAGACCTGGAGGATGAAAAGGGGCAAGAATCCTGCCCTAGCCTGAGCCAATCCTATCGTCTCCAACAGAACTAATCCCATTTCTCCAGTCACTGAGTCAATCCATCTCATTTTAGGTCTTCCTCTCTTGCGCTGTTCCTCCATCCTTCCAAGCATGATGTACCTCTCCAAGGACTGGTCTCTCCTGGCCACATGTCCAAAGTATGTGAGACAGAGACTCACAATCCTTGCCTCCAGGGAACAACCTGGTTTCCCCCTCTCCAAAACAAACCTGTTTATTCTCCTGGCAGTCCATGATATGTTCAACACTCTTCTCCAGCACCAGAACTCAAAGGTATCGATTTTTTTTTTCTTTCAACAATGAATAATGGATGACAGAACAAGAACTGGCGCCTTTGAGCTGTAGTATTGGAAAAGAGCACTGAATGGCCAAGTGAATGAACAGATATGTCTTGGAGCCGGAGTGCTCTTTGGAGGCAGAAATGATGAGGCTTTGCCTCACACACTTTGGGCATGTTGCTAGGAAGCGCTATTCCTTGGAGAAGGACGTGATGCTGGGAAGTGGGGGAGGGTCAGCTAAAGAGAAGAAGACCCTCAGTCAGGTGGAATGACACAGTGACTGCCGAAATGGACGCTTGTGCGCCAAGAAGTGTGAGGATGGCATAGGCTAGAACAGGGTTCAGATCTTTTGTTCATAGGATTTCTATGAGTCATACTCAAAGACATGTAACAACAATCATAATATGACTAAAGTATGTCAAACAAATTCTCCACAGCCCTCGCCTCTAAGGTACATTCTGCTGCACTTCTTCAAGGACAGATTTCTTTTTCTTTTGCCAGTTGATAGTATATTTCGTATTCCTCATCATCACCACAATTCACAGACATTAATAATTCTTTGGTCTTCTTATTCATTGTCCGACTTTCACAAACATATGAAGCAGCTGAGCTTGTTCTTTACCTTTATGAAGAGGCCCTTTGAGGCACATTTTCTCAACATCATACACTGATTCACACAAACCCTGCTTCCATAGGCATTGATTGTGAATCCAAGTAAGATGAATTCCTTGACAATTTGCATCTTTTCTCCACTTATCCTCATATTGCTTATTGGTCTGTTGTTAAGGATTCTGTTATTTTTAAATTTCAATTTATTCTGTTGTGATGTCACTCATTTTCTATTTGTGTTTATTCATCTATTTTCTTTTCCTTTATTCAATTTACTGCTAGTTTTTCAGTTTTATTAATCTTTTCAAAACATTTTGGGCATGTTGAGTCTAGTCTTGTAGATTTAATTTATTTCTACTCTGATCTTTTATTATAACTTCTTTTGACTGTAGGTAAATTTGTAACATTTTCTAATTGTAGGAGATTATGGATTAAGATCTTCATTTTTCTCATTCTCCTTTGTTGACATCCGCATTTATTATTGTAAACTGCCCTCTGAGTGTGGCCTCTGCGGACTTCCAAAGGTTTCATGCTTTCCTGCTCATTTGATTTAAGGAATCCTTGTCATTTAATTTTTCCTTCTCTCCCTAGTAGGTTTTAAACAGGGCATTATTTTGTTTACATGAGTTAGACTTCCTCTCTCTTTGGTCTTCCTGTTGTTGATTTCTGATTTTATGGTGTTATGATCGAAGACACTGCTTTGTAGTATTTCAATGCTTCTAACTTGATTGAGACTTGCTCTGTGGCCTGACATATGGCCTGTTCTTGTGAGTGTGCCCTGTGTGCTGGGGAAGAAGGCACCTTGTGCTGCTGAGGGGAGGGTTCTTATGTGTCTCAGAGTTGATGATGTTGTCCAAGTTTTCTGTGTCTTTGTTGAGTTTTGTTCTAGTTGTTTTATCAAAAGTAGTCAAAGTCTGCCACAATTGTAGAGTTGTCTGTTTCTTGTTTCTAAGGTTTGATATGTGTATTTTTGCAGCTCTGAGATTAGTGTGACTGCTTATTTATTGTGGTTATATGACATTAAAGTCCATTTTATCAGAAATGAACACTGTGACTTGTCTTTTTTCTCTGCCGCTTTCTCAGTGTGTTTTTCCTTCTTTGACTTTTAGTCTGCTTCTTTGTCTCATGTATGTCTCTTGTGGGTCACGTTTTCTTACCCATTCTGCCACTCTCCGTCTCTTGACTGACTCATGTCATCAGTTGGTGTTCTCTGTGATGTTTGATAAGTATTAGATTATTGGTTTTCTGGTTCTATTTATTCCTCTCATTCTTTTCCACAGGATTCTGTGCTTCTGCTTTCTTTTTTCTGTGTGCTTTTCCACACCGAAATAGGTTCATTTTGTCCACAGGATTTCTCTCATTGCCTCTTTTGCTGTTTTAGTTTTTACTATTAATGTCCTTTGTCTACATTTTCATGAGAAAGTCTGTTAATTTTCTTTCAGTATATCCTATAGTTCTTTGTTTTATTCTCAAGTTTTTAATCATCTGGACATTTGTCTCTACGCTTTTGGAAATGGGGAAATGTAGGAGTTATTTCTGAAGGGACATGGAGCCTCTCTGCTAAGAGGGTATAAACCTTTTAAAATAAGTTCATACCACTGAATTGTACACTTAAACATGGTTAAAATAGCAACTTTTTGTTATATATGTTTTGTCACAATGAAATGTAAAAACCAGAAAAGCTCCTGGCCCCTGCCCTGGCCTCCTCCCCCCTCTGCCCCTGTGGTTCAGCCTGGCAGTTGGACAATTAAGATTCTGGCTGAGGCTCACTGCTGATGCGGAGCCTGTCTTGAAGGAGCTTCTGAGAACTGATCCCTTTGGGGAGCGCTTAGGAGAGATTTCTCATGGCTGAGTTCCCCTATAGAAAATAAGGAATTGTAAGTCTTACATCCTCAAGAAAAGAAGTAAAGTGAATGAGTCACAACCAGACAAGAAGAATGGCTCACAGTATTCAAGGCAGCGTCTTGGGAGGAGTTACTCCCCTCCTCCCTCTCCCCAATAAAGGAGAAGGAAAGAAGAAAAAGACCCACAAAGAAAGAAAAGAAAACTTTACACAGCGCTCAGGAGAGCTGAGCAGGAGGAAGGCGCGGCTAGCCAGGGCCTGGGGCCTCTGCGTGCTGCCCGGGCGGCCTTCGTCCCTTTGTGGACCTGGTCTGGAGAAGATTTCGCAAAGCTATTTATTTTGCATAAACTTGAGTCATAACTAGTCCTGAGAGAGAGGACTTGTACAGGCCTGACAGCTGGCGTAATTTAACTGCTTGCCACCCGACCCCTGCACCTCGCCAGCCTTAGCCTCAGTAAACGGCCTACTAACCAGGAACCCACACAGACAAGAAGCCCTTTGTGGGGAGGGGTGGCAGGCAGGGGCTCTGGGGCACTCTGGGGGCTGGTGGTGGCCCTGGCCCCAGCCAGACAGGACATCAGCCTTGTAATTACCTGCTTCTTCCTAAGCATGTGCCAGGCTGTCTTGTTCGAGTGAAAACAAATGTGCTTGTTTTCGAATATGCTATTTGTGAAAGTGCCTGTTGCTTTACAAAGGACCCACCTGGCCCCAGACTCAGTACTAGCTAGGAGTCTGTGTCCAAACCTGCAGCCCTGAGGGTCTCTCCAGAAAGGGCCCTGTGCCTCATCTTCAGAAATCCCATCTGTACTCCCTCCTCCCTTCTGAACACTGTTGTAGGGTCACCCTTGCCACTGGGAGAAGGGGAGGCAGGCACATAGATGTTAGTGGTTCTGTCCAGTGCTGTCAAGAGGACTCTGAATGACAAGGGCTCCTCAAAGATGAGGCAGCAGCAGCGCAGCGTCAAGTACAAATACATCCATGCACATGCAGTTCCAGCTCATCCTCCATCATGAGCTCTGCTCTCCTGCTTCTCCGGTCCAGTCAGCACGACTCTCTTGTCCTGGCTGACAGTGAGGCAGAGTCTCTGACCCCAGGCCTGTAGACATCTCACAGCTCACCCTCTCCCAGAACAGCCTAGGCTGCATTGCAATGCCAACAATTCCTTCCTCTTTGGAAACTGGGAGAAAAAGACAATAACAATCAAAACCCCCAACAGAAATGAGGGGGGAAGTGCACACTTGGCAGTAAATAAAGAGCAGGAAGGTTTATTTGCATTTGGCACAGAATGAATTTATGGAAGGAATAGCCAAAATATTTGGGAAAGTCGGAATGTAAGCATTTTCTTTCCTTTATTAGGTTGGGAGAACCGTCAGTTAGGTAAGCTTCACTGAATGAGCAAGGACTAGGGCGGATACACCTCGGCTGCTGAGGTGTCAAGACCAGGAGCTGCAGGTCTTTCCCGGCTATGTGCCGTCTCTCGGTATTTCTGGGAGGAAAAGGGTTTACCTTCTTTGCTTCCAAGAACACTCTGGCTTATACTTTCTCCAAGACTGATAGAAGAGTACTAGAGTAAGACTCAGTTCCTCCTCCTCTCTGAGCAGGATTTTTTTTCTTGATGTTGAGATGTAATACATATTAAAGTCTTTTATCACTTCATTCTCTGGTCCTTTCCTCCCTCCCCTCAGTCACCAGTCCCCACTGAATTTTCTATCCCTAGCCTGACTCCCTGATCTCAGAAAAAGTCAGAGCAGCAAATTGATAGGATCATGACCCCAGATGTGTGGGCTTTGCTGGCCTGAGGTAAAACTGAGTGTCAGAATGCTCAGAGAGGAGGAATTGAGTTTTGATTCTAGTACTGTTTGTCAGTCTTGAAGAAAGTACAGACAGAGTGTTCTTGGAAGCAAGGAAGGTAAACCTTTTTCTCAATTTCATTGGGCAGTTAGGAGAGGACATGATGTCCTTAGAAAGGACAACATGCTTGGAAAGGTGAAGGATCCACTAAAGAGAGGGTGATTCTCAATGAGATAGATTGACACAGTGAGCTCAGGTGTGTCAGAGATGGTGAGGATGGCTCAGGATAGGACAGGACTCAGGTCTATTGTTCATAGGGTCCTTATGAGCCATCGTCTGCTTAAGGGCACATACCAACAACAGCAGCAGCCGTACTTTGTGATTAAGAGGAAATTGGGAGGTAGTGGAAGTGTTTAAAAGAGACAAAAGCAATGACATTTCTTTCTAAAGGATGAAAACCTTCAGAGGCATTTGGTACCAAAGAGTCATGGGGAAGATAAATATTCCAGATCAAAAGTTATGCTATAAGTGACGCTTTGCTGTAAATCCAGAAGTGTTGACAGTTCTGTAGAGTTTCATTTGAAACCCCAAATCAACCCTCCTTTTAGCCTTCACCTTCTCTTCTCATCCAGATCCAGCTTGAGTATTATTGATCCCAGGACCAGGAGTTAACTCTGGTGAGCTTTGTTTATTAACTGTGACCTCATGCAGTTTAGAGCTTGCCTCTCAGAGTATATACAGTATATTAGGGTCAAATAAAAAGGAGGCAAGGTCAAGGTAAAGAAGAGAGGGCCATAAAGCAAAAATTAAGATTCGAGGTAAAGGCAAATGCCTCCCAGGCTCCCTCCTGAGCCTAGAGAGTACAGGGCAGTGGGTCTGCTCTGGGGGCCAGGCCATGGGGTAAAGATGATCTCTGCCACCTATTTTGTAGGTGCTAACACAGGAGCTTTGTGAGTCTCGGATTACCCATTGCACCACCAGTGACCCTGTGTCAGCCCTGACTCCTATGTCCTCATGTCAGTAAGAGCAGAACCGTGCAGTTTGCAGCCCTGACTCCCATGTCCTTATTTGAGCCAGAGCCATGTGGTTTGCAGTCCTGACTCTCATGTCCTCATGTCAGAACAGAGCTGTGTGTTTTGCAGCTCTGACTCCCAATGCCCTCATGTATGTTAGTCAGAGCAGAGCCGTGAGGTTCAAAGTCCTGACTCTCTTGTCTTCCTATCAGCCAGAGCCATCTGGTTTGCATCCCTGACTCCTGTGTCCTCATGTCAGAGCAGAGCTGTGTGGTTCGCAGCCCTGACTCCCATGTCTTATGTCAGAGGAGGTCTGTGCCGTTTGCAGCCCTGACTCCCATGTCCTCATGTATGTCAGTCCTAGCAGAGTCATTTAGTTTTCAGTGGCTGTTTTTTTTCAAAAGCAGATCATCAGGTTTTTTCCAGTTTCCAGAGTTTTGCTGCCCTTAAGCTTCCTGCATTCACTAAATGTGGATTATCTGCCTCAGGCATCTCTCCTGCTGCCATGCTGGCACTCACTCCCTTCACTCACAAACATTTCCTAACATTTGCTGATCTGGTTTGGGTCAACCTCAGAGACTTTAAATTTTATATTCTGCCGGGAGAAGTCGAGCTTTGGGTCCCAAACCAGTGCCAGGCCCTTGTCCCCCACTCTGCCCACATTAGTCACAGTCTTAGAGCAAGTGGCATCCTCTTCCCAGTTAGGCCTTCCTCTCGGCAAGTCTGAATGCTTTTGCTTCGTGGCGAGAGGAAGTAATTTCATTAAAGAAATAGTATGGACCCTTATGCTGTCCAGAGGACGTCCAGACGACATCCAGACTGCACACAGGTTTCTGGGGAGACAGAGGAAAAGGTCTCTGTTGATTTCAGGCACTTTTTGGATAATACTGTTTCCATGTTTTCTGACCCTTTCTCACAAAAGTAGTTGACCTGCTAGTTAATATGTTATTTTCAAGGAACACTGTCCACCAACCTGTGATCTGTATCATGAATAAGTCACCAACCCCGTGTTGTTGAGTCAGTGCCATTGCATGGCGGCCCAGCATCAATGCTCTGAGGCTATAAATCTTCATGGGAAAATATATGTCCATCTTTCTTCCAGGTTATTGCTGGTGGATTTGTTAGTTAAGACACTAGACCTCCCGGGCTCATAACCATTACTATTAATGTGTACCATCAAGTTAGAACCGACTCATAGGTGATTCCACAGTGAGTTTTCGGAGGCAGTAAATCACCCCATCCTTGGATGAGAGGAGATTGCCCATCCTCCATAGAGAAAGCTGGTGAATTCCAACTGCGTGCTATGGGCTTGTATTATGTCACATACACGCATACTTTACAGCTATCTCTCTTCTAGGGTGGAAAAGGAAATAGCTCTTTTAGGATTTGCCTGCCATGAGTACGTGATCCCAAGAAGATATGCTCTGTCAGAGCCTCAGTTTCCTTGTCTTTACAGTGAGTGAATGTGCAGCACTCTTGGTTCCCTGGTAAGATTCTCATTTTACACCTGGCCTGTGCGTGGCACACACCTCCGTCACACCCATCTGTGGTGTGTGATGCTGAACAAGTTACAGCAGAACTTCCAGACTAAGACGCTGAGGGAGAGAGGGCAGGGGCTTGGCGATCATCCTTTGAAAATCAGTCCTTGAAAGCTGCATGCATCACAGTGGTCTGCAGTCGCCCCACCACAGAGGGCACATGGCAGAGCAGTCTTCCTTTCCCCTTTACACAGGGTGGTTGTACATTGAGAGTAACTGAACAAGAGGTTATAACAACATACACAGAGTGATAGCACTGGTAATCCCTTAGGCTGAACTGATACTGTCTCTTACCATCTCTGTGAGTCTAAAAGATTATGAAACTTTCTCACCCAGTTTTGAATATTGCCCAATGATCCCAGCTGACAACATTCAAAAAGGTAAATGTTGTAGTCCTAAGAGGGTTTGTTTACCTGTGATCTGTTCTTCCTTTATTTGTTTAAAATAGTGTTTTGTTCTGCTTCAGTGAAGGCTGACTGTGCAATTTGGTTCCCATTCCACAGTCTCTGATGAGTATGTATGAGCATTCTCATTTTCCTGGTTTTTGTTGTCTCGTTTCCCTTGTGCAGCCTCCCTGGCCTCTAGCCCCCCTGGCCTCCAGCCTTCTGGTCTCCAGCCCCCTGGCCTTTATACCCTTGCCTTTGTTTTAATCACTAAGCAGTTAGTCTGATAATAGGTGGCACTTGTTACTTTAAAGCCAACTTGTTTCACTGTCTGGCAGCCTTGGATGACTTAAAAAAAATTATTGTTATACTGTTACAAAATTCTAATACATTATTTTCCAGAACAGACTCTTCCAATTTCCTTCAGCCCCTCCCTATCAAATTGTACAACTCCATGATTAATCCCCCTCTCCCTGCACATCCTCATCCCTCTGCTTCTACCCTCTGCCCCCCCTTGCATCCTCATACTCATTCTACAATAATGGTTTTATGCAATATTTATCCTTATGGGACTGAGTTAGTTCACTGAGCAAAATGCTCTCCTGTCTTTCCCAAGTTAGGTAATAATTTACAAAAGCATTGCTCCTGCGTGCTGCGTAGTATTCCATTGTATAAGTGTATCACAGCTTCTCAATCCATTCATTTGTGATTGGACATCTGAGCTGTTTCTGTGTTCTTGCAATGGTGAATAACATGGCTATGAACATTGATATACACGTCTTTGTGCCTCAGTTCTCATTTTCTCGGGGTATATTCCAAGCAGTGGAATATCTGGGTCATATGGAATTTCTATGTTCAGCCTTTTGAAGAAGCACCAAACTGCCTTCCAGAATGGTTGCACCATTTTATAATCCCACCAACAATGTATAAGAGTTCCTATCTCACCATATCCTCTCCAACGTTATTACTTGTTGCCCTGTTAAACTTTGCCACTGTTACTGTAGTGAGATAGTAACTCATTGTGTCTTTGATTTGCATCTCTCTTATTACCAGTGATTTTGAGCATTTCTTCATGTGTCTGTTTGCCATTCAAATGTCTTCCTCTGTGAAAAGTCTTTCCATATCTTTTGCCCATTTTGTAATTGGGTTATCAGTCTTTATCTTGTGGAGGCCCAGGAGTATTCTGTAAACTTTGTTATGAGACTTTTGTCTGAGATGGTATTACCAATTGTTTGTTCCCAGTCAGTAAGTTTTTGTTTCGCTTGGGTTGCTCTTGGTTTGGAATTTGGAGAGGATATCGGGGCAGTATCTTGGGGAGCCCTCCAGTCTTAGGCTGTCCACAGATCTGGTATTCTTTGTATTTAGGAATGGAGTTCTGCCCTGTAATTTTTTTGCCATTCTTTCTGCATCTGTCTCTGCTGCCCTGCTCACAGGGAGAGCATTGGTATCCAGACACCGTGTAGAGCTTCTGCTCTAGGTTATGGATGAGGATGGGGTTCATAGACAGTCTGTCCTGTACACTAGTTTCTTCTGTGAACCTTTGCTTACCATTGTTCTCTTCTGCATGAGATGTGTAGAGCTGTGTCTGAGACAGTAGCTTGAACACTTTTAAGCCTCAGTGTGATCTTTTCTTATTGCTGTTGTGTGGTGCCATTTTCATGACAGAAAAGCTGTTCAGCAACCCCTCCTTCAAATAGAACAAGAATGGTGGCATAGAGTAGATATTTTTGAAAGACAAAAATGACTGTCATAAGGAAAATCATTCCAGTCCTGCGAGATTAGATGATAGTTTCCTGAGGCATGAGCTGTGCTTATAAAGAAAAATAAGTATCTCTTTAAAAATGTATTTTATTTACAAACAAAAATAAATATCTAAATAAGTACCAAGCATTTAAATTGGAGCATTGGAGGAAATGCATGCAGAGGGTGTGGCAGGCATTCCTGATGCTGAGGGCTCGTCCCTCGCTGACTCCTCACAGACCTGTGTCTTCCTCCCCCTCAGAGTGGGCTTGGAGAGGTGGAAGCAGTGTTTACGTGGCATCTTCTGGGCATGCAGTACTTTGTTTACCCGGGCTGGTTTTAGTAACACCCCCTCTGGTTTTCAGGGAGGGAACCAGGGCTCAGAGAGGCTTGTCCAGAATGATCTAACTTGGCTGCTCCCCATCCCGGCAGGTATTTGTGCAGGCTGGTGTCCATGCTCTTCTGTCCCGAGAATCAGGACACCAGCGGTGGTCAGCACAGGGAAGCTTTGCCAAAGGAGGAAGGAAAAGGCTACAACGTTCCATGGGTGAGGGTCCTTCATCTGCATGTACTCCTGGGGTGGGTACTGCCTCCACGTGTTGTAAACCTTGTCCCCAAACTCAGGGGCCTGAACTAGAGACTCCTCAACCAGTCCCCAACACTTGGATGCCTCTTTCTCCATTCCAAGTGCTGAGAGTGGCATGTTGCTGGGCCTCACCTGTGAGTTTTTGTTTATCAAGCCTTCAACTTGGTGGAAAATGGGTTGTGTAGACGATCCCTGTGCCGTAAACAACAAATATCATAGTACAGATGTTTCTCCTTGTAGAGGGCACTTCTGAGAGTCTTCTGAAAATTCTCTCTTGTGCACACACACACTCATGCCCCTCCACTCCACATTCAGATTCCTTTTATTCTTACTCATTGCCATTGATCTGGAACCTGCTCATAGCTGGATTATAAAACTTCCAGAGGGTTTTCAGAGGCTGTTAATGGCATGTGAGATTGTCCATATTTCTCACATAGCAGCTGATGGATTTGAACCATGTGCTTTTGAGTTTACAGTGTGGCTTCTTAGCACTAGGCCACCAGAACTCCCTTCCAGTTTCCTTAGGAAGGCAAATGTGGGGAGAGCAGAGGCACTGGCTGCCCCTGGAAGAGACTGATCCACCTGGGGCAGGGAAAGCTGTGCTGAGTGTGCAACAATCCTGGCTGGTGCAAATGGCTAACATGCTGGATGCCATTCCAATCCATGTGGAGATGCAGCAGAATAAAGGCATGGCAGTCAGTTTCCAAAATCTCAGCCATCAAAACCCCTGTGGCATGTGTTTTACGTGAGGTCTCTGTGAGTCAGGTAGCGCCCCCAAGGCTGCTGGTTGTGTGTGGGTCACTCCCGGTGAACTGCGGGTGCTTGAGTGAGCTTGGCTTCAGGAAGGCCAGGAATGTGGCGTGAAGCCCTGCCTGGGCACTAACAAACAGGGCTCAGTCTCAGCTCTGATCAGCAGTAAGGATGGTGTCCACCTCTCTGGTGTGACTGGTGTGAGGTTAGGGGAGGTAATAGATGGAAATATTATTTAGAAATGCATTCTGCACGGCGAGTACAAATACATCCTGTTCTTGCTGACGTCCAGCCATTGAAGTATGTGCAGCACCCAGAGGACACTGGCCGTTTGTGGAGGTTGACGGGCTGGGCAGGAGTGCTCCAGGTGTCTGTACTGTTGAGCCTGCCAGGCTCCCCAGTGTCCCAGGCCCTGCGTCTAGGTGGGCTGAGAAGGACTGTATATTACTAGCCCCTGGAGTGTGAGGCATGTCTCCTTGAATTAGGAGCCAGGGAGGTGTCATTCCAGGGAGCGCCTCAGGATCCAGGCCTAAGCAGGGCTGGGGCTGGTTGCTTCCCCATTGCTGTGGGTGTACACAGCTGTCCTGGCTGCTGCTCTTGGCTCTGCTTTTCTTATCTTTTCTGGTTCTTTCTGTAACAGACTCTTTAAAAAGCCCGTGTCATGGAGTTGATTCTGCCCTGTAGGGACCCCATAGAGGTGTCAAGAGGCTGAGGTTCAGGATCAAATTGTCAGACCTTTCTTTCCAGGGGGTTTGGGTAGACTTAACCCTCCAGCCTCTTGATTAGCACCATCCGACAACTCTCCTCTGCTGGGGTTAGGTGCCCTTTAAGTGATTCAGCTCGAGACACTGTGAACAACACTTGGAAAGCCTCTCCTATCCTCCACCATCCACCCAGTCTCCTTCATGCTAAACCCATTTTATTACCATCCTTCCTGTTAAAGCTTCTCCTCTCTTTCACCAACCCTCTGCTTTTTCTGAGCATGGTGGCATTTTCACAGAGTCTGCTCTTCATGATAATATGCTAAAAATATGTCAGATGAAAATTTCACCATCCTTGCCTCTACGGACACCCTGGTTGTGTTTCCTCTAAGATGTATTTGTCCATGCCTTTTTTCAGTCAGTCCATCGTTATTTATTGCTTTCTGCCAACACCTCAATTCAAAGGCATCAGATTTTCTTCAGGCTTCCTTATTCATTGTCCAACTTTTCACATGCATATGAAGCAATTGCAAACAACATAGCTTGGATTAAGCACACCTTTGTCTTTAAACTGATATTATTGCTCTTTAACACTTTAAAGAGATCCTTGAGAACACATTTTCCCAATACAACACGGTTTTTTTATTTCTCGACTCCTACTACTGTGGGTGTTGATTGTGTATCCAAGTAAAATTGAAGTTGATTACTTCAGTCTTTTCTCCATCTGTCATGATGCTTATGGTTCATTGGTAAGGATTTTTGTTTCCTGGACCGTGAAGTGTAATCCAAATTGAATACTGTTGTCTTTGATTTTCTGTAGTAGTGCTTCAAGTCTTCTTCGCCTTCACCAAGCAAGATTTTATCCTCTGCAAATTGCAGGTTGTTGATGAGTTTTCATCCAATCCTGATGTCACATTCTTTATCATATAGTCCAGCTTCTCAAATGATTTGCTCAGCATTTTGACTGAATAGGTATGTAGAAAGAATGCAACCCCGACATGCACCTTTCTTGATTTTAAACCATACAGTGTCCCATAATTCTGTTTAAACAGCAGGTTTTTGGTCTCTGTGCAGGTTCTATATGAGTATAATTAAGTGGTCTTATAATCCACATAGTCGAATATTTTGCCTAATCATTGAAGCTCTAGTAAATATCTTTATACTAGTCATTTCTTTCACTAAGATCCATTAGACATCAGCAATAATATCTTTCATTCTGTGGCCGTTTCTGAATCTACCTTGAATTTCTGGAAGTTCCCTGTTAATGTGCTTTTCTGGCCATTCCCCCCTTCCATCCCCATAATCTTCAGCAAAATTTTACCTGTATGTGATATAAATGATAATTCTTTTATAATTTCCACATTATTTTGGATCCTTTTTTTTTGAGATAGGCATAAATATGAATTGCTTCCACCTCCAATTTCTTGGTGTAGACTAAGGGATATTTATAGGGCTGTGTCTGGCTGCTGAACTACCTCAGTTGGCAGTCCATCAATTCTTGGGGCCTTAATTTTTTGCCAATGCCTTCAGTGCAGTTTGGACTTTATTTAGTACCACTGGTTCTTGATTATTTGCTAATTTTGTAAATAGTTCCGTTCTAGTCAGTTCTTTCTAGCACAGTGACTGTGCTTTCCATCTTTGTTTGCATTACTCAATAGTTTGCCCGTAGAATCCTTCAGTATTGCACCTGGAGGCTTGAATTTGTTCTTCATTCCTTCAGCTTGAGAAATACTAAATATGTCACTCTCCTTTGGCTTTCTAAGTCCAGATCTTTGCATATTTTGTTGTAATACTTAGTTTTGTCTTCCAGAGCCCCCTTTGAAATCTTCTTTTCAGCTTTCCTATTTCATCACTCCTGCGTTTTGCTCTAGCTTCTCTGTATGCTAGTGCAAGTTCCAGAGGTTCTCCGAGGTCCATCTGGCGCTTTTCTTTTTGTTCTTGCCTTTTTGGTGGCCTTTTCAATTCTTCATGTATGAAGTCTTTCTCTTCCCACAGCGTCTGTGAAGTGTGTGTCACCTCACGACTCCACTGGTCCTCGGCCGTTGGCATTCAGATATATTTGGCACGATTTTTAGATTTAGGTGCTATTGGGTCAGGGTCATATTTTTCATTTTCTTCAGCTTCAGCCTGCACTTGAGTATAAGTTGATGGTGTACTCCATGGTAATGAGCTTTTCTGTTGTCTTTTTCCACAGATGTAGTCAGTCTGATTTCTGTGTATTCTATCACGTGAGGCCCATGTTGATAGTAGCCATCTATGCTTTTTAAAAAAATGTATTTGCTATAAATCATTCATTGCACAAAATTCAGTCTTGCTAGCTTCAGCCTCAAATACTTTCAAGTCCATGTTTTCAACTACCAGTCCTTCTTATTCCCAATTTTTACATTGCATTCCCCCATTATGAGTGTATCTTGATTGCATGTTCAATCAGTTTCAGACAGCAAAGTTTGGTCTCTCTCACTGTGACTGTGTCAGAAACTACCCCAAGCTGATACTCCAGCTGGCTTTCAGAGGCTGTAATGGTATGGGAGAGGAATGTCCATTTTTTCCTGGGAACCTCTGGTGGATGAAAACTACTTACCCTTGGCTTGGCAGTACAACTCCTTACTCCCTGGGTCATATCATTTCTTCATCTTTATCTTTAGTGGTTTGTACATGTTGCGGTACATGTATTAAAGGTCTTCTTTGTGTGCATATGCATATTATGCCGTCTCTGACAGAAATACGCTCTAGGATATATCCTGAAATGTTCTTTTTTAAAAAATTGTTATTTAAGTAAAAAATTACAAAGTTTATTTTTAATCATTAACATAAATTTGCCCCATATAATTTCAGTCCTCAGTGTCTGATCAACCATTCATTCCATATTGTTTTTCTTTTTATCTATACTAAAGAGTGTTTATTATATTCCCTCCACCCCCAGTTCCACTCCCTGGTAACTATACTAGTATATGATTCATTCTATTTATAATCCTTTCTTTAGCTTTTATAATCGTGGTGTTACGCAAAATTTATCCTTTGGGACTGACTCATTTTACTCAGCAAGTTCTGGTGCCTTAGTGATAAGGAGTTGCTCTTCCAAGACAAAGGCTGGGGGTTCAAATCCACAGGCAAGTCTCCTCCTATGTGATATACTAACTCTGAGAAAACTTACGGAGAATCAGCTGTTGAGTCGTTTCCAAGCCAGCAGCACAGAACAGCATTTCACTGAGCATAATATCCCCTGGGTTCCTGTTCTTTTGTACCATGTGCTCTGTATGTCCCCCAAAGATCTGCATCCTACTGCAGCTCACCAGAGCCCCGGCCAGGGAGTTGGGGACAGGGACACTTGCAGAGCAGCACTCTCTCTGATAGCACTGCCCCTCTCACCAAAGTCCTGAAGTAATAGGTCGGGCAAACAGATGGGATAAATCAACGCCAAGGATGCCATCACCCCAGGCAGTCATGCTCCGTTCAATTTCCATGTGAATTTAGCAGCTCTGCAAGGTTTTAAAGACCCCACTTGTATCCTGACACTTTTTAAATGATGCCTCTTTAGATCCTGCCATAATTTATCTTTTATTTTAGAGCAGCCCTACTTCCATAACCACTTGGAAAATAATGGTGACTTCACTCGATTTATCATAGTCCATCTCAGTAAAGCATATGACAGGCGTTTGCCAAATGTGAATTCCATGTTGGCAACACATTGTGGTAAAGCTTAAGTGGCTTTGATTGGAAAGAAAATACACATTTTTTAAAATGTTTACAGATGCAGGTGGGTGGTAAGGGTGAATGCCTGGGTGTCTGAGAAGGAACTTCCCACCAATAAAGAAAACCCCAAAGCTAAGATCTACAGAGCCAGGCAAAAAGTTCGCTCTCCCTTTTTACCTTAAAAAGTAAACACATTTCCAAAGTTCCAATGAGTCACAGGGAAATGACGGATCCGACTATCTGCTGGGTCTCCTCATTCAACAGCAGCACTGTGAACCTGGATGTGAGCCCCACTTCCCAGGCTCCCACTAATCTCCATTCTGAACAACTACTACTAACACACCCAGCTCCTGGCTAACTAATCCAGGGGCTGTGAAAGAAAAAGATACTCGGAAAGAAGATGGGAAGCAATGTGTATTTTGAGATGGATGTAACATCTCAAACTGGTGTATTTCAACCAGCAGAGAGAGAGACCCAGCCTTTAGTTGAGCTGTAGAGCTCTTAACTATACTACCAGATGAGTACTGTTCTGCAAGTGTCCCTGTCCCCAACCCCCTGGCCGGGGCTCTGGTGAGCTGCAGTAGGATGCAGATCTCTGGGGGACATACAGAGCACATGCAGAACCAGCCTTGAGAAGGGTGTTTTGTGCCCAGCCCCCTGGCCGTACCTCTGGCAAGCTGTAGTAGGATGCAGACCTCTGGGGACATGCAGAGCATTTGCAGAACCAGCCTTGAGAAGGTTGTTGCGGTGCCCAGCCCCCTAGCCAGACCTCTGGTGAGCTACAGTAGGATGCAGATCTCTGGGGGACGTGCAGAGCACATGCAGAACCAGCCTTGAGAAAGGTGTCCCTGTCCCCAGCCCCCTGGCCGCACCTCTGGTGAGCTGTAGTAGGATGCATACCTCTGGGGACATGCAGAGCACATGCAGAGCTAGCTCAGCCTTCCCTGAGAGCGCACACATACCACGGTTTGTGAGGAAAACCTTATAGCAGCATTTTGCAAAGATTCTGATCTTAATGTAACCACTTCCCCTTGGTTGAATGTTTATGTTGCCTGTGATCATTTAATAATATAAATTCTTTTGTGGAAAAAAAAAACTTTGTGCCAAACACTCTTTCACCTCTTGGATGTTTTACACTTGAATAAAATACCCAAGAGGTGGAGTGACTGAGTCCAGGGGTAGGATCCTTGGTAATATTGTAACAAATAATTTGCACCAGGGTACTCCCAATACCTTTTCCACAACTCGGTGCTTTTATCAACAACAACAACAAATAAAAAACACCTTAGGGGTTTTAAGACTAGGAAAAGGTGGGGTTTGCAGCCAAGCCGACATTGATTCATGGAAACCTTACAAAACCTTGTGCAGTAGAACCAAATGGCGCCCAGGTCTGTGACACCTCCATGATTATCAACATCTTTAACTCGCTTGCCTTCCAACCTTGGGGGCTCATCCTCCAGCACTGTGTCAGCTCGTGTCGCGCTATGATCCATGGGTTTTCTTTGATTGGTTTTCAGAAGTAGATACCAAGCCTTCCTTCCAGGTCTGAGTCTAGAAGCTGGTGAAGCCCATCAACTATGGGTGACCAGTGTTTGAAATCCTAGTGGTATTTCCAGCATCACAGCAACATATAAGCTGCTCCCATACAGCAAACTGGCAGGCAGGTGGGGGAGGTAGAAGGTGGTAGTATTGACTTGATGACATTACTTGATTTGCAGGATATAAGCGATTTTCATTTGTGCCTTTTTTTTTCCTACAAAGGAGACAAACCTGCAGGAGCACCTGGGAGCTGGGGGCTCAGTGGTCAGTGACGTGCGGGAGCCAGCTCATCTAAGCTCCTGAGGTTGGAGAGAACCTGGGAACTGAGGGCCCCATGGGCAGCACTGTGCAGGAGCAGCTCAGCCAAGCTCCTGGGGTTCAATTTTCCACGTCTCCCCAGCTCTCACTGTAGTCACTGAGTGTTCTCATGGGGTGCTTGAAATTCTCCATGGTGGGAGCATCTGGAGCATGGAAATGAACAACTCCTGTGAGCCGGGCGGGTCAGTCCTAGTGCTAGTAACAGACAGCACACAACTGCAGCCTTTTAAAAGTGGCTCCTAGAGCTCTTGCTGGGGCCACCGCTTTCCAGAAAAAGCCTTCCAGTCTAGTTGGAGAAGGAGAATGGTACTGGTTACTAATAACAGCCAATGTATCATTAAGGGCCGTGTGGTTATAGTATACACAGTCCCTTAGTGACAGAAGAGGCAGTCCTTTCAGCTTGAGTATTCTAGAAAAGCTTCTTGGAAGAATTAGAGCATAAGCTAGGTCTCCAAGAGTGAGGCGGGGAGCGGTAAAGGCTGAGACGTGGCGGCGGTGGGGAGCGGGCGGGGTGTGTGTGTGTGTGTGTGTGTGTGTGTGTGTGTGTGTGAGGCTGTGTGAGGCATTAACTTCCTGTCACAGGTAAAGGCCATGGTGGACCCCCAGCCAATGCTGTGACACTAGCCAGAGCCCTGTGGGAACTGCACTCCTCTTCTTGCCCTGGGCTGAGGGAGATGATGTTGGTCTGGCCTCTGGTTCCCATTTTGTTAACATGCTGCAATCCTAAAGGCATGCAGTTCAAATCTACCATCTCTTCTGCAGAAGGATGGGCCATCTCCTTCCATGTGATTAAACTGTCTCTGAACACTCAACAGAGGGTCGGTTGTGGGTCATTTCTGAGTTGACAGTACACAACAACGGCTCACTCCCAACAAGCTGCAGCTCACATGTGTGTCAGAGGAGATACTCCATGACCCTCAGCTCTGGCCTTTACTGCATCTCCCGAGGAAAAGTGAGTTTCTTCTGAGGAATGAGGCAGGGCAATGATTGTGACATTATTTGGAAGTTATGGAAGTCTGCTCCTGAAGAACTGTGTGAGGAATTCAGTCTGAAGTAGAGGGATGAAACTCAAGAAGAGGTTGGTACAGTAGACATTTGTTGAAGCCAGTTCTCCATGGCAGAATTTGAGGCTAGTAGATTTTTTAAAAAAAAAAGGCAAAGGAAAATGGAATTACTTGCTGTTGAGTCCATTCCAAGTCAATAAAGGTAAAGCTGCCTCACAGCCTCATTGTGACCCAAAGACTGTGGGGTGCAGGTGCTGCTCCCCTGCATGGCCCTCAGGGAGAGAGGACACAGGACCAGCCCTCAGCTCTGGTGACATCTTCTCATTGCCTCTGCCAGAGGATCTCACTTTTGGGTCCATGACTAGCCCATGATCTCAGTTATCAAAATGACCAGGGGACAGCAGCCCTGCTCAATTTGAGTTTGGGGACTTACTGCTGAAAAGTGAGCTTTTGGGAAACATCAGGTACTGTCCTTACCTGTGGGACATTGCAGTGGTTACATCAATGCCCTGCAGGTAAAAGTCCTTGATTTACTCACTGATTCTTCATCTCTTGAGCTGTATAGTAACCCAGACAATTCTGCCCTGAGAGTCATCTCAGACATGTCCTGTTTGGATGGAACGGACCCTGATGGAGTGCTGGTTGTTGGATCCCTGGGTGATCTTTGGGTCGGGTCTCTCCATCTTGCGCACTGACCTCCACCCTGTGGCGTGCCTGCTGAGCAGTGGCAGTGGCCGGCTAAGGGGAGATGGCATGGTGCTTGCACTCCAGGAATAATTTGTGGTTTCAGACCCACTGTATGATGGAAGCTCTGGGAGTTCCTAAAACCCCTGATGGTCTCTGGAGCCCACCTCTCCGTGATACTGCCTCACTGGGTAGAGGCTGGGCTGGGCCCTGGACTGGGCATTGGCAGTTTTTAGCTCCATGGTGTTTTCTAATGCGGAGTCCTTCAGCTGAGTGTATTTGTATCGCTATTTAATTGAAAAGTTGGAGGTTCTGTTTCACCCAGACACACCTCTGAAGAAAATTCTGGTGATGTACTTCCATGATCTTACTCTGATGAGCATGTGACACCATGTGTTGGCATTGCCATAAAGAGGATGAGCCTCATGGTGTGTGTGTTGTTTTTTTTTTTAATTATTATTTTTGTGTGCGTGTACCGTCAAATCAGATCTGACTGGTACAGGAGGAGATTGCCCCTCCTTCCCCGGCAGAGCATCTGGTGGATTCGAACCGTGCACCTCTGGGATTGTAGTTGAGGATGAGCCTCATGGTATCTGCTTAACCAGTCCCTGCATGCTCCCAGGACCAGTAGTCCTTTTCTCCCTGCTCTGTGCCCCCAGGGTCTGTGATCCCTCTGGCCATGTCTGTGTGCTTCCAGGACCAGTAATCCTTCTTCTTCTGCTCTGTGCTCCCAGAGTCTATGATCCCTCTGGCCATGTCTCCGTGCTCCCAAGACCAGTAATCTTTCCCACTCCTGCTCAGTGCTCCCAAGACCTGAGATCTTTCCCATTTCTCTGTGCTCCCAGAGTCTCTAATCTTCCCATGTGCTCTGTGCTCCCAGGTCTGTGATCCTTCTTCCTCCTGCTCTGTGGTCCTAGGACCTGTGATCCTTCCCACTCCTGCTCCATGCTCCTGGGGTTTGTGATCCCTCCAGCTGTGTCTGCGTGCTCGCAGTATATAATCCCCCTTGTGTGCAGGAGGGCTGCCTGCCAGCATAGGACAGCAGGGAGGGAAGTGCCTGAGCTGCAGGCTTTCCTTCAGCCATTAAAGTTTATCACTGCTGTGGACAGTGATGGAAAAAGGTTTTTTGCAGGGCTAAAATGTGAGCAATGAAACTTGCCAGTAGATACTGACAGAGGGCACTTATCTCATAAAAATACCCTCCGTGTCAGAAGGTTCCAATAAACGTGCCTGCGTGTATTAGCAGTCATCTCTGCCTGACGGGCTTCCCAGGGGCCACAGGAGGGCTGTAAATAGGACTGCAGTTCCTACACAGAGTGGGGGAGGCCATGAAAGTAAAGCATTGCCCAGCACTTGGGTGAATTCTCAGTTGGTTTGCGAGCTGGAGTTACAGGCCAGGCTGATCTCCACTTACTGTGCAGCTCAGGCCAAGGACAGCCCCCCTGCCCACCCCTGGAAGCTCCCTGGCAGCACTGCAGGCCCTTAAGGTGGGCAAGCCTGTGCCATCTCTCTTGGTACACTGGAGACCCAGCAGAGAGCCCAGCCCTACTCGACAGGGTGACTTCAAGTCCTGCCACCCCATGGCTTCTTACTGATGGCTTTGCCCTCCGGCAGGGGAGTGGTATCCCCAGCAGGTCAATATACCCTCCCCGGCCTTCTTTTCTTTGCTCACTCTGATTACCCATGAGCCCTACTACCTGACCTGGACAGAGTTCAGAAAAGGCCTGGCTATTCCTTCCAAGATGGTGGACCAAGCAACCTGTGGGTGGAACCACCTGCCCATTTGGCCTCCTGTAGCAGGCGGCAGTGAGCAGAACCAGAAGGGCTCAGGGAAGCTGGCCGGGCCTCAACTCACAGGAGAGCTCTAATAGCAGAGAACACAAGGGGCCAGCAGAACACGTCCTCTTCCTCCAGAGCATAAATAGATTTAGAACACAACCAGCTCTTTCTCTCCACTGTGTAGTTCTCTCTTCCTGACCTATAGATCCTGGAGAGGGATGTGTATGCTTGAGTGTGGGTGTGTGTGGATGTACACCTCACTTGGATTTAAAATGTTCCCGCACAGGGTTGATGAAAAGAGGAAGCATGACTGTCAAGCACTTAGGGAACTCTAGTGACATAGTGGTAAGGGGCTGCGCTGCCAACCCACAGGCACGTGGTTCAAATCCATCAGCTGCTCTGTGGGAGAAAGGTGGACACTCTCCTCCTGTGTGAGTCACACCTCTGAAAACCTGCCGGATCGTGACATGTGGGTTCGCTCTGACTCAGTGGCACACAACAGCAGCAGCAGCAGCAGCAGCACGCTATGGCTCCCGTGTTGTAAGCTCCTCAGACAGGTATTTTTGTGATTGTTTTCATCCATTCAATGGATGATATTCATGGAGCTTTAAGCACCAGACTGGGCAGAGAACCAGACTTCCTGCCTTCAAGACAGCTCTGCTTCAAGATGACCTTCCGTCAGCTTTCTGAATCTCTATGAGAGGGGATACCTCATCTTTCTTCCATGGAGTGACCAGTGGATTTGAACCACTGACCTTTCAGGCAGTAGCCCAACATCGCACCACCAGAGCTCCTTGGAAGTGGTATAGCAGTGTTACAACTCTACTGAGCAGTGTGGACTTAGGGTTGCCTCCCTCGTAAGTTACTTCTTCATCTTTTGTGGTTTAGGGTTGGGTAACTAGGCTACCCTCAAGAATTTTGGTGTGGAAGACAGCTGGGCCTCATGCTCATGTGAGGCTGTGAACCCTGGTAAGCAGGAATGGTTGGTCTTGAGTGGACAGCTGTGCAGAAGATTCTGGCCCTAGGGTTGCCTGTTGTTCTGTGGGATGGTACCTTTCAGTCCTGGTCTGTAGTATCCACCTGGCCTCCTCTCAGACTGGCCTCAGTGTAGGGCTTGGCATAGGCACGGTGGTGCCCAGGCCTGAGCCAGAGCACGGAGCCAAGCACACGGGGGAATGACTTGGGCAGAATGCACGAACAACACCTGCCTTCCTCACCTGCAGTGTTGTCTGGACATTGCCCCAGTGCTGCCCATGGGCCAGGGCCTATGCCTTCTGAGGACTAGTCTAGCTGCAGGCCGCTCTCCACAGTGAGTCCTGTGTTGTCCTCCCCACACCTACAGAGGGACAAGGAGACAGCGCCCTCAGCGAGGACTCCACAGCTGCCAGAACTGAGGTGACAGGGCCCTGCAGGCCACTGGGATGTGGAAGAGGACACATTCGTGCTGCCTGGGGAAGGCCCTGACTCAGCCCTGCTGAGTACCTTTCAGTCCTGGTCTGTGGTATCCACCTGGCCTCCCCTCAGACTGGCTTCAGCGTAGGGCTTGGCATAGGCGCACCCCTCCTCTTGGGTGGTGGGATGTCTTGGATACTGCAGGTTCTCTTCCTGGCCACGCCCCACATGACTATCACCTGAAGTTGCCTCCCAGGTCAAGGAGCCTACCTGGTGGCCTCTTCCCTTACTGACTACCCCTTCCCGTGCACCTCTGCTGACCACCTGCTTCCACGTGGGGCCCTATTGACCACCTCACCCACTTGGGTCTCCATGTCTGCCCTCTAGGAGAGTGTGGTCAGTCCCGACCTATCATCCCCAGAGCCTGTGGCTCTGTCCATTTTCTGTGAACTGCCTTTTGCAAAGAATGATAAAGGGAAAGTATGAGACACTGAAGAGCCAGAGAAAGAGCCAAGTTCATGTTCCTGGACAGGGAGGACCAGACCTCTTATTACAGCAGGACTCTGAGTTTGTGCACATTGCTCCCTGTACCCCCTTTATAGAGGGGGCCAGGGGCTGGCTCTTCCATATGCTGAGAGGTAGATCATGACTTTGGTGACAGCTTTCTGGGGAAACATCAGTCTGGCTGTGCACTGCTCCATCCATTTCCCTCTGGGTAACTTAGGGAATGGTATGTTGTTGTTAAGTGCCGTCAAGCTGTAGGCGACTCATGAATGAATGAATGTCCTATGAATGAAAGTCCTCGACATTTGCGTAAGTGACTTTCATCCTTTCTCCAGGTTTGTAGGGTTTCCAGAGGCAAGCTCTTTATGGAAGTGGATGGCACTCCTGCTTCCAAGCTTGTTTCAAGCAGGGAGCGTCACCAAACACTGTCCACCATGGGTAATCGTTATCACATTTGTGACCACAAGTTGCCTCTGTACTGCAAGTGGACATGCCAGGGCTATACAACCTAGAAGAATGTTTGAACAAAAACCAATGAAAACCGGGTCTTAGGGCCACAGATTAGAGTCAGCCACCTTTGGCTTGATAGCATCGCTTTTGGTCCACTAGGCCAACTGGTCTCTCTCTGTATTAAGTGCCGTCAAGTCAAAGGAAGTATAGGCACCCAAAATTTCCCTGTGCCTGGCCTCTGTTTGTAATGGACCCCACAGGGCATCTGCCCACCCCACTTCTAGGGACCTTCACCCATCCAAGGGCTTGTGAAGCTAAAAAGATATCTGGGCTCTCCTGGTGACCAGCAGGCTTGAGAAAGGGGTGCCCCAGATCCTGCCCCACCCCCACCCCGCTTAGCAGCATCTGCCAGGGCTTCTGGTTCTAATGAAGGGCCATGTTTTAATTTATGTAAATGGAGGAGGGGTGATGGTGGGAGTCATGGACCATTCATCATCCCCATTCCTCAGTATCCAGTCATTCGTCAGCGGGGCCTTAAAGATAATACACTTTTTGTTTAATGCAATTACTTAATCTCGACAAACTCCTGTGTTAAGCAGGGCTATTAGCGGGGCCCATCATCCATCAGTGCAGAGCCAGGTGGGCAATTTTTCTGAACTGCAGTTGCTCCAGGGGCGGTGTTGGGCCCCTTGCCACCCTCACCACCCTAATTACACCAGCGGCATGTTAACAGGTAGCAGCCACAGGCAGGAAGGGGACATTTTTAACGCCAGGCGGGATGATCCATGGGGGTGATTAGCAGGCACCAGCAACACAGCTGGGGAAGCAGATAACTCTGTTCCCTTGAGTCCCCTGGACTTGGTCCCGACTCTGCAGGTTACCTGTGCAGCAGCTGCAGAGAACACCTTTGGGTAGGTTCCAGTCACGAGAAGGCCAGGAACAGAATGGAGATACCAAGTCCAGTCCTGTGTCCTTGATTCACCTGAATCCTCCCTCCTGGGCCCCCCAGTCCCTTCTATAATTTCCCCAATGGATCTGCTGCCCATGGCTGCTCTGACCAGGCTGCTAAGCTCGCAGGAGAGCCTGGGGCAACACGGGGCCAGGACCCCACTCTACCTTGATCTTCTCCTGAAGGACCTGGTGTTCCTGTGTGGCAGTCCTGGCTGTGACCTTGACTCAGGCCTGACTCAGGATGAGTTCCTGGGCCTCAGTCTCCTGATATATAAAATAGGGAGAGTGGTAATAATGCTTACCTTGCCAGGTTGTTGTGAAGATTAAATGAGTTAGCAGATAAAGCACACTCAGAAAAGTGCCACTCTGCAGGCAGCCTACACATTTGCTGTTAGATCTGCTTTCGTTCTTACCCTCTAGGGAGGGGCCCACTGAGAGAGCCAGCTCGTGGCCACCTCCATGCCTGGGTAGGCATGGCCCACCTTTTTTCCTGGCCCTCAGTGTGTAGGAGTTCTTGTGGTGATGCAGACTGTTCACGTGCTCGGCTGGTAACCAAAATGTTAGAAGTTCAAGTGCACTCACAGGTACCTCAGAAGAAAGGTCTGGCGATGAATGTGCTTCTGAAAAACCAGTGATGGGAGACCCTGTGGAGTGGTGTGCATGTGAGCAGTGTGACTTGAGGTGATGAAGGAGGATATGAATTGAAGCAGGGAGGGGCTTTACAGGTGGCCTGGAGGCTGACAGCAGAGGAAGACTTTCTGGGAACTGCTGGGTGCTCGGTCTAATCCATGGGAAATGGAGCTGGGAGTAGTGAGAACTGCAGAAAATGAAAGGTATCCACTGAGCAGGTGGGCCCTCCTGGAATGACCCTTTGCTGGGGTGCTGTTGAAACCACAGGGCAGGCAAGGCTTTTGTCCTTTTGTCCCAGTACATGGTGGTGAGAGAGAGAGGCCAAGGCAGCCCTGGAACACACTATGTGTGGGAGTCTTCCCTGGAGGCGAAACCCTGTTTATTTTAAAGGAAGTCAACTCCATCTGCTTCTAATTCACACACTTAGCTCATCAAAATATTGTTTTGCAGTGGGTCTTTTTGATGTCCAGGAAGTCTCTGGAGGTTTTTCTCCATTCTTTTTATACATTTTTATTCTAGGAAATGAGATTTTGGCACTGCTCAGAGCCAGTGGGGTGGAGGACACATTCTGTGTCTGCTTCTCAGTCAGCAAACTACGAGCAGTGAGCCCTTCCCAGGAACCCCTCCTGCAGAGTGGGACTGGGACGAGGTTTCAGTCAGCAGCTGGCAGAGGGTGAGAATGACCTGTGACAGGGAGCCAGGGCCACTGGGGAGCCAGGCATCTGAAAGGGCGAGGTGGCTTGATCTTCACCTAGTCCCTGCTACCCTCTGCGTGCACTTGGCTCTGGGGGCTTTCTTACCAGAAGCTCAGGAGGCCATGGACCCAGTTATTGGGCGTTGTGATGCCAGGTTCAAGGTGTGGAGGTGAGGTGGGCTTTGGAGGTGAGGGTAGACATTACTGACTGACTGACTTCTTTGGGCCCAGGGCCAGCTTTATCCATGGAATCTCATCAGACCCCCAAGAGCCCCGTAAAAAGCCTGGTGATGTAGCATGTTACATGTTGGACGGCCAGACAAGATGTTGGTGGTTCGACACTGGCAGATGGTCCACAGTGGAAAGGTGGCCAGACTTACAGCCTTGGAGCATAGACAGGAGGCTGGTGAGTGGAGGCTGGCTCAGCAGCAGCGGACTGGGAACAGCCCTGCAGTTCCTGTTAGCACCAGGAACTTGCTTGCTGGTGACTGCTGACCTGAGCCTGAATGAGGGGAATGTACCCAGCAGCCTGCAGATGGGCCTGCTGATCTTTCATGAAGAACACAATTCTCTCACCAAGCGCCCACCTTCAGTCAGAATTGACACAGTGCTAATGGGGTTTGGGTTTTTCAAATAGCCCTGTGAGCCTTTGTGAGGTGATGAGGTGAGCAGTGAGAAGGACACTGTTTGCTAATCAACTGATTGAAATGACCAAATAGACATTTGCAGGGAGCTGAGATCTAGTCAGAACCAAATCCTAGCTGGCCTTCCTCCAGCAGGTTTTCAGAGGCATTAATCACATGAGGAGATATGTATACACACTCCAGGTTAAAGAACAGCACTCAAGTTAGACTTGGCAGGAGTCTGTTTCTGTTAGCAGAAGATGAACTGACTTATGGATGCCCAGAGAAGATGTGTTTCAGGTAGCACAAGGACCACTGGAAGGTACATGTAATTATTGGGATCATGCTGCTAAGGGGCTCCTGGGACCTGCCTCCAGGACATGGTGCTTCCAGGGCTTGCTTCAGTGAAGGAATGAGAAACACTTTGTGATTAGCTTGTCAATTGTGGAAGAGTAAATAAGCATGGCTTAAGTGCTCAGAGGTGCTTTCAGGCTGTCTGCTCTTGGCAGCAGACCCTCTGCCTGGTGTACAGGGCATGGATTGGCTGTGGCCAACTCTGCCTCTGAATACAATTGGTCAAACTGTTGCTGGCACTGAGGGACCAGCCTTGCTTTCACTCCTGTCCCACCCCAGGACCTGAGTTGCTGACAGGGCCTCAGGGCTCTCAGGAGAGTGTAAGGCAGGGTCTCACTGGACCAGGGAAAGACTGATCCTGAGGTCTGTGGAGAGGTGCTGAGTGGTGGCACCTTTAGCACGTATAGGAGGACCAGGCAGGGCAGTGGCCTGGATACCTTCACAAGGGCTCATGCCCCGTGAGGTTGGTTCTCAGACCCTGGAACAACAAGCATGGGTGCTGTGGGGCAAGTGCAGCCGGTTCTCACTGTCCATGGACGCCAGCAACACCAGGCCATCATAGGCATCAGGGGGAAATGCTCTGTTCCCACAAGCCTCTGGGCACAGCTTCCCAGTTATGGTGTCTGGCGCCCTCTTTGCTTGGGATGAGCATCTGAGGACACAATTCCTCACCACTGGGTGTGTCCACATGACAGTGACATCCCCACAGAGAGAGGGGCTGAGATTACAGGTGAATTTCACTAAAGAGGCATAATTGTGGACCCAGACTCCACAGACAGTACTGATGGACCCCAGGTCAGTCCCATGCAGCACTGCCCAGCACACGAGAGCTTCCAGAGCAAGGAGGAGGTGGGTGCTGTGTCCCTGGAATGAGGGCCTGGCATCTGCAAGGCCTGCCTGGGCTTCTATTGTGTGTATCTGGGACACTATGTTTCATTTTCCAAAAAAGATACATTCTGTTACTAAGACCATGGAAGACCTCTGATGGCTTAGGGTGAGACTTGTACTGCTGGTGCAGAGGTAAGCACTTGGAATCTACCAGCCACTCAGCGGGAGGGAAGTGGACAGCCTCATGTGATTAATTGCCTCTGAACCCTCTCAGTTCAAGTTGCCAATACACAACAACAACACTAAGAGCTTTCAGGCTCACTCAGGCTTCTGGTGGTGGTGGTGGGGCCCTTGTGGTGGTGGAGGAGGGGTGGCCCTTGAGTCAGAACCGACCCATAGCTGACCCACCAGCAGATTTTGAGGGATTTAACTGCAAGAGAGGAAATTGCCCATCCTTCTCCCACAGAGTTGCTGGTAGATTCTAACTGTATATGTTTGCTACTGCAGCACAGCTTCTTACCACTAGGCTGCCAGAGCTCCCTCACTCAGGCTTAGTCTCCCTTAAACTTTGTTTGACTCTAAAATCTGCACTCTGGGCCCCCTCAGGCACACTGAATGGTGAGCAGCCTTTCTCATCCTTGGCAGCAGCATGTGTCTTCCCATGACCCTCACACACTAACAGAGACCAGTGGTGATGGTGAGACCAGAAAACACTGGTGGTCTTTGTGTGTGACCCCTCGGGGCTTTGGACACACATCACCACATCACAGTCTCCATCTCTCTCTGAGCGGGTCCCATCACTATGCTTGCTTTGAAGATGGGGACACTGAGGCACAGGAAGGTGTGATTGGTGGTGGAGCCACTTTGAACCCTGGCTAGCTACAGTGTCCATGCCTCCTGGTGAGCCCACATGGGTCCTGGTGAGGTCATAACTGGCCTCACTTGACGGTCCTGTTTCCTCATAACCCTCTGATGGGAGGGACTGGCCTGGTGGCAAGAACCCTGGCCGGGAGTGTGGGCCCATGTGGCTTCCTCTGCAGTCTCTCCTGGACCACAGCACTGGTCCGGTGCTGGAAAAGCAGGGGTGTGCGGGCCAGCCTGACTGAGGCATTTTAGTGTGGTCACAATTCCAACAGCAGCGTGAGCCACCAGGGCCAAGCACCACCTGATGATCCTGGGATTTCATGTCTGATTTTCACCCCTTGCTCCTTTTCCCAAAATGAGGCAAATATTGCAGAGTGTCTATGCAGGATATCACCATTCTCACTGCTTCCTCCTGGTAGCATGATGCATTGTGTGTCAGGCTGCTAACTCAAAGGCTGATGGTTCGAATCCACCAGTGCCTTCTCAGGAGAAAGATGGGCTGACTCTTCTCATAAGATTCACAGCGTTGGAAGCCTGGCGGAGGATGGTTGCTGTGAGTTAGAAGTGACTCAAGTGGCAGTGGGTTTGACCTTTTGGGGTTTCGTGGGGTTGACGAGGAAACCTGATGATATAGCAGTTGAAGCACTTGGCTGCTCTCCCTAAGGTTGGCAATTCAGAATCCTCTGTGACCCTGCAGGAGAATAATGAGGCAGTCAGCTTCCGTGAAGAGTCCGGCCTGGGAACCACAGGAGCCCTTCTCTCTGCCCTGCAGGATCACCAGGAGGCAGACTGGCTTGAGGACAGTGGGTTTGGTTTCTGTGAACAGTGTGTGGCATAGAGAGAGACCTCTCAAAGCTTTTGATTTGCAATAGGAGTCATAATCATACTGCAGACAGCCTAGTGGTGCTCAATCTTGAACGGTTCAGGTCACAGCTGACTGAAGGGTTAGAGATTCACATGTCCGGGCCACCTCAGGTTAGAGCCCCACAGCCTCTGCTCCAGTGGTGTTGGCCATTGTGTCACACTGCTGACCCAAAGGCCTCCCGTCTCAGGAGGCCAAAGGCGTCTCCTCCCGTTTACATTTACCATTTCAGCAGTCCAGTGGAGGCTCTCTGTGGGTCAGAATCAACTCGACAGCAGCGAATTAGAGTATGTATTGATTCCTGAAAACCCATGGGACACAGCTCGAGGCTGACACAACCAGGGCTACCATGCATCAAAGTCAAGTGATAGATGATCACATTCATTTGAGAAAGTGTTCTTCATCTTTAGTGCCTCTCACTGGTGTATAGGTTAGGTGACTTGTCCCTGCAGAGAGCCCTGCTTCAAAGGCCCTGATGCTGTCCAGTCATAGCAGTAGACCGAGTGCGCCCAGCTGGGGAGGATGCATTTCTGCCATCTCCTTGGATTCTCCCACTTCTGGTGTCCCCTCGGGTCTGTGGCATCGAAAGGCTCAGCCCACGAGGAGTCTTCCAAGTCTGCATGCATGCTGATGTGTGGGCCACATGCAACCACACCCGGCCCTGCAATGTGGGACCACGTGCTGCTTAGTCACCACAGTGCACAGATGCCTCTTTCCTCTCATGACATGGGTTCCTCCAGCCCCAGACCCTTGGGTTCAAGTCCACAGCTGGAAGGCTTGAGTGTAAGAAATGAGTCCTTCGTTCTGTGGAAAATTCATACTCATGTTTCTATGCTCAGCTTTTTGAGGAAACGCCAAACTACCTTACAGAATGGTTGTACTATTTTACAGTCCCACTGACAATGTATCTCACCACATCCTCTCCATCATTTATTACCTGCCGTACCATTAAACTTTGCCACTGTTACTGGAGTGAGATGGTATCTCATTGTGCTTTTGATTTGTATCTCTCTTCTTGCCAGTGATTTTGAACATTTCTTCATGTGTCTATTGGCCATCCAAATATGTGAAAACTCTCTCCATGCCTTTTGCCCATTTTGTAATTGAATTATCAGTCTTTTTCTTCTGGAGACCCAGGAGTATTGTATAAACTTTTGATTTAAGACCCTTCTCTGAAATGGTATTGCTAAATATTTTTTCTCAGTCAGTAGGTTTTCTTTTCATTCTGTTGGGAAATGTTTTTGATGCAGTTTTTAGAAGGTCCAATTCATCCTCTCCAGATTGTGCATTTCTGGCTGTATTTGGCAGTCTGTACCATAGACTAGGCTGTCTAAGTTTGATCTATGGTCAACTAATATTCGACAAGGAAACAATCATTATTCATGAATCTTAGTTGTATGTTCAATTGATTTCAGACGACAAAAGTTTATGGAAATTGTCTATTCCCTCCTCCTTGGCTCTCGTTGTTGGTGTGTATATTTGAATGGTAGTGGTATTAACAGGTCTTTCTTGTATGTGTATGGATATTATTTTGTCACTCACAACATTGTAGTTCAGGATAGTTCTAGAAATGGTCTTCTTTACTATGAATGCAACCCCATTTATCTTCACTTTTTGTTCCCAGCATAGTAGAACATGATTGAAAGTGTCCAGTGCCAATCCATCTCAGCTCACTAATCCCTGTTATGTCAATAGTTTATATGTTCAATTTCTCTTTTAATAATGCCCAGTTTTTCTAATTCATACTTCATAGGTTCCCCATTCCAATTTTTAGTGGCTATTTGCAACTACTCAACGGCACATAACAACAACAACAACATTTGCAACTATTCGTGTGTGTGTGTGTGTGTGTGTGTGTGTGTATGAGCATGAGGACTCAGCCCCCAGTGCTATATCTAATAATCTGAGTATGATCTGTCGTTCATGGGGTTTTCCCATTCCTGCTATTTCAGAAGTGATGACTGATCCTTCATCCTAGTCTGTCTTAATCTGGGAGCTCCACTTTAGTACAGCATCTGACAGACAAGCACATTAGCCAGAAAAAGCAAATGATAGACAAGGAAACATATGTATCTAAAGCTATCAAGAGCAGCAACATGCAAAGGCAATTCCCTGTTACAAAAACTGGCAGATAAATGATCCCCTTCTGAGCAAACCAAATCGTAAGGAAAAGCAAATATACAGATCTAACAGTGCAGTGACAGGGATTCCCACATTAAGGCAGAGGTGCATGGTCCAGCAGGCCTGAAAGTTGTCTGGCCTTGGTTGGGGGTGGGCACATAGGTGATCCCTTGGTGAGGGGTCATGAGGCGAGGCCGGTGACCCTAATATGATGCCTTGGGCTCCCATCATGCCTTTCCATTATCTTGAAGTGCTTTCCAGCGAAGATAGCACCCTAGACCTCCCAGCCTAGCTCCCTGCTTGCTGGATGCTGTGCACTGGTGGGTTCCTAAAAAAGAGAAAGGGACACCAGGGAATGACCATAATTGACCTCTTCTAACTGCACAAAGGGGAATAGCCCACAACAATTTCCACAGAAAAAAACTAATTCCTATGAGATCAGACATGTCTCCCATGCTCCTACAGGCTTGGGAATGTGTGGATGTATGCTTCTAGAAATGCAGTGTGAACGTCATGGACCTCAACCATGTCATCCAGTAGAGAACTGACAGGCATTCAGGATGTGCAATGGCCGCCACATTGTTCAGGGCACAGAAGTGATGTTGAAGGTGGCATAGGATGGGCAGTGACAAGCGGAATTTGCACAAGTCAGAGCCCTGTGGCAACTGACAACACCCTACCAGATATCACAGGTACTCTTCACCACAGTATAGTGATGCTGTTTCTGAAGTTTGGAGCACTTACCACTTGCTTATAAATGACAGAGCCTCGCGGGTACCTACCTCTAAACGCACAGCTCATGGTGTTGGCTTGGTATAGTTGTCACACTGATTACAGCAGCAGGAGTAAGCTGCAGTTCACAGCGAGGTTTTGTGCGTGAACACAGGATTGCCCCTCTGCACTTTTCACCTTTCCTCCACTCTGTCACCTTCTTTTACCGTCAGGGTGTCTCCTGATATCACATCTTTCCATTAGGAAATAAGTGTCTTGGTAAGTCATTTGCACTTTAGTGTCAGCTTGTTTTTGTGACTTTCTCAAAGACTGTTTGTTTTTAAGGAAAGTAACAGTTGTATAGACTAAAGGGATGTGGTAAAAGTTTGCACAGGGGAATCCCAAGAAGAGTCCCCCAAATGAGACAGGAGTTTGGTACCTTGAAGCTCCTCTCTGGTCCCCAATGCTTGCCAAGAGCAGGTGCCTTGATGTCACTTCCAGAAGGCTCCCCAGCAGAAACCAAAGGGTGCTTGCTGAGTGAGCAAGGGTGAGCGTCGTGTGTACTCTGTGCTGGGCAGTCAGTGCCTGCTCTAGAGTTGCAGCTGTGACTCTTGTGGGGGTGTCTCTGTCATAGCAGTGGCCTTTCTGGGTGCTGAGTGAGCAATTCACTAGTGGTGTGCTGACATGGAGCTGCCCCTAAAGGAGCTGATTGTAATGCTGTCTAGGAGCATTCAGATTCACTTCCACAGAAACCTCTTAGACCTGCTCATCAACCACACTGTATGTCCTGGGACCTGACCAGCTCATGGTGAGCCTGGAAATGGGGCCACTGCCCAGGAAGAAGGGGGTCCATGAGCTGGCCCCTGGCCTCTTTCCAGTGCCCACGGGCCACCATCCTCTTGGTTCTGTGTTGAGTATGGACCAGGCCTCTTTCCAGAGCCTCCTTTCCCTGTCAGTTTCTCCTAGCCCCCAGCAGGGTACCTTCCTTGCAGTTCCCTGATCCCAGACCTGCACACACTGTGCTCCTGGGGCCTGTTCTCTATTGTAGCCAGGATCAGAGACCATGGGAAGCAGAGTGAGTGTCCATGCACCCACTTCTGACCTCAATCACACATGTGTATTCTCCAGGGCACAACTATGTCACAGCGAATTTCCAGCAGCCAGGAAATTAAAAGACATATTGCGATGGGAAAGTCTGCTGTTAGGGACCTCTCCAAAGTACTGAAGAGCAATGATGTCACTCTGGAGATTAAGATGCATCTGATATAGGCCATGGTCTTTGCAATCACTTGTTATGCATCAGAGAGTTGGACAATGACTAGGGAGGATAGGAGGAGAATTGATGCCTTTGAGCTGTGGTGCTGGAGAAGAGTATTGAGAATACCATGGACTGCTAAGAAAACAAACAGATTCATTCTGGAGAGGGTTCAACCAGGCTGCTTCTTGGAGGCAAGAATTCTGAGGCCTCGTCTCACATACTTTGGACATGTTGTGAGGAAGGACTGGTCCTTGGAGAGGGACATGATACTTGGTAAGGTGGAGGGACCACTCAGGAGGGGAAGACCCTCTATGAGGTGGATTGATTCAGTGGCTGAGGTAATCGGGATGGGTGTGTCTGAGACAGTACAGTTGGCACAAGATAGAGCAGGGTTTAGGGCTGTTGTACATAGGGTCACTATGAGTCGCAAACAACTCGATGGTACATAACAACAAACAACAGCTTTCTGAAGCAGATCAGCAAATCCTTCCCTTTTTTAAATTCATTTTAATGAATGTTTATATAGATTTTGGATTTCCATTCATTCACTGTTGCGTTTTTCTCCCTGCCCACCCCTCCCCCACAGTTCGTTGTGTGAATATACCAGAGCTTCTCTATCCTTTCGTTTGTTGATGGGCACTTAGGTTGTTTCCATCTCTTTGCTACTGTGAGCAAAGCCTCAATAAACATGGGTGTGCATATATCTTTTTCTGAGATGCCCCTGGACTTGAACCTCCAGGCTTTTAGTTAGCAGCCCAGTGTTAATGCTGGTCGCCATGGTTAACAGGAGATAATTGCTCTTGTTTGGGAGTTGGGCAGTACAGAGAGCTGGGAAGTTGCTAAGACACCCAGCCTTCCTGGGTTGTAGGCACTTCCCCCGCTGGCCCCCAGCTGATGTGACAGGATCCCCCACTATTTGTGAGCAGCTCCTCCACACTGCAGCAACACATGACCTCATCCGTGGGGAACGCCCTGGCCACTGTCTGGTCATGCTTTAATGACACAGTTTTCATCATTTTTTTTCCCCACTTGAACATTCTACTGACTCCTCCTACCCTGCCCTCCTTCTGCAGGGGTCCTTATTAAAGGATTATTAATGGGAACTGGGCTTTCCTTGTGAGACAAGAGCTAATGTCATGGGGGACATTGATGGCATAGATGTGCCGCCCTTGCCCCAGGCCCGATGGGGACCTACTGGCTCAGGGGGATTGGGTGTTTAAACCATTGCACAGAAACACTTGGCTTTATAAACACCACCACGCCAGCATTCCTGGCATCAAGGCTGGCAGATCAAAATCAAATGCACATTTTTTTCCAGGGGGAAGGAGCAAACCATTGAAAATTCCCATCTTAGAGCTTCTTCCTTACAAACTTAAAAAGAGAGCCATTTCTTTGAAATGGCATATGGTGGTGTGTTTTTTGTTTTTGTTTTTTCTTATGCCAGAAAGCCGTGATTTAGTTAGCATTTTTTCTTTCTTAAAAAAAAAAAAAAGGCAAGAAAACCCACAATGAAAACAATGTGTAGAAGCCTCTCATGCAGTATGTCACTTTCTAGCAGCTCTTGTTCTTTTTCATTTGGGGTTGTTTTGGGAGTGGGGTGACTCTTGTGTGTCATGTCTGTCCTTGTGTTCTTCTGTGGCTAGTATTCACGGGCATCTGGCCACAAGGCTTCCTCCTGCCTTTACCTGCTCGGGGGCTCTGGGCCTGTCCTCCTTGCCTGACTGTCTCCATGGGACACATGTGGGGATGACCACACAGGTCTTAAAGGGACCCAAGGCCCCTGATGGCCAGCTTTCCTGGAGTGAAGACTTTGCCTGAGGACAATGGTGGTCTTGTGTTCATGCAGAGGGTCTTGGTGGCTGTACAGGGCAAGATGGGGAAGGCCCCACTGCCCAGAACACCAGATCCCTTCTGAAGGTGGAAGCCCTGACCCTGGAAGTGGTGCCTACTTGGAAACAGCAGAATGTTCTGGGAGGAATGGACCTGAGAATTCATCGAAGCCCTGGTTTGTTTTTTTTTTTTTGTGCAAATGTGCAATATTGGTTCCAGAGAAGGGACACAATTTCCTCAAAATTATGTGGCACCTGGTCACAGCTCCTGTGTGAGGTGCAAGCCTCACTCCTTAGGTAACTCAACTCTTGAGGCTTTCTGAAAATGGTCCATCAGGGGCTGCCCAGAAAAATGTCCCAAATGACTCCCCACAGCCCACTCAATGTCCAGACTTTCTCAGGCCAGTTCCACATTCCTTCACTCTGCTCCAGCCAGCTCATCTCATGCTCTCCTGACTACCCTCCCTCCCATGTTTCTCAGTTACCTTCCCTGGACAAAGGGGCAGAGCAATACTTGGTCACTGCATTACCCCATGGCCCAGGACAATGCCTTGGCAAGGCTTTGAAAAGATGCGCAAATGAATGAAAAAGAATATTCCTAAAGTGGCCGTTTGCCTGGGAAATGTGGGCATATTGGTCCTCTTTGTCTGCCTTGGAATTAGTGCTCTTCTTCCTAGTGGCTGCCTCCTGCCTCCGAGCAGCCTGTAGGCCCACTTCCCTCCCCATGGCTGTCCTGTGGGAAGCCAGGCTCCTTACCATGGAGTCTTCTCCAACTTAGGACCACCCATGTGTTTTGGTGAAGTCTTGTTCACAGAATTTTTTTTTGCTGTAATCTTTATAGAGCAGGTCACCAGGCCACATCATCATTGTCTTTTTACCACTGTGCCAGTCCGTCGCATTGCAGGCTTAGTTTTCTTTGGTCCTCTCTATTATCATCCCATTCCTACATACCGGTCACTCCTGAGTGCATGCCTAAAGCAGACAAGCCAAAATCTTCACCTCTGAGCAACATTTTTATTATATTCCACCTAATATTTTTTTGTTCATTCTTTTGGTAGTTCAAAATATTTAGTGTTCTGCACATATTCACTATTTCTCTCCAACACCACAGTTTACATGCACTCCTCTGTCTCCTCTTCTGGTCACACCTCACATGCATATAAAAGACAGTGGTGGAGTGGATTATATTTGGGGGTAGGGGGTGGGGTTTGGGGAGGTGCGGGGGGGATTGTGTACCAATGAGGGAGTTTTTCTTTTGCTTTTCAAGGAGAGGAGCAAACGCGGGGGGGGGGGGGGGGGGTTTGTGTGGGGAGAAGGGTGCAACAATGAATGAATGGAATTCATGTAAAAATCTCTGTAGATGTTCATTGAAATGAAAAATAAACTAAATTAAAATTTTAAAAAAAGACAGTGGCGGGGGCAGACACACCTTAGTTATCAACGTGACCTCTTTGCTTTTTAAGATTTCTGGGAGGTCTTTTGCAACAGATTTGCTTAGTGCAAATATCTCCCTTGACTTTTTTTAATTAAATAATATTTTGTTGTATTTCTGGTAAAAGTTTCCATAGCAAATTGGGTCACTATTTGATAATTTTTGTACAAGTTGTTCAGTGACACTGGTTGCTTTTTCACAACTTGATCCATTTTCTATGCAGTCCCCTGACTTTCTCATGATTGCTTTAGGGTAATTGTTGACCTTTTGCTATTACACAGGTAGGGTTTTTTCAAGTGGAGCTCTGTATTCATAAGTACATCTTTTATTTTGTGTAGCCATCTGTTATTGGACTAAAAGGTCACCTCAGGGGACAATTTGGTTTCAAGGTTTAAGAAATATCGTTGTATTCTATTGGCCAATATTTTATTCAAGATTTTTGCATCTATGTTCATAAGAGATATTGGCCTATAGTCTTCTATTTTGGTGGTGTCCTTTCCTGCCTTTGGTATCAAGGATATGTTTGCTTCATAGAATAAGTCTGGGAGTGTTCCATCTTGTTCTATTGTTTGAAATAGTTTATATAGAATTGGTAACAGTTCTTCTCTAAATGTCTGATAAAACTTGCTTGTAAATCCGTCTGGTTCAGGACTTTTTTTGGTTGGAAGCTGTTTTATTACCTTTTCAATTTCTTCTTTTGTAATGGGTCTGTTGAGATGTTCAATTTCAGTTTGTGTCAGTTTAGGTAGATTGTGTGTTTCTAGATATTTGTCCATTTCCTCAAGGTTTTCATATTTGTTTGAGTATAGTTTTTTATAATATTCTAATGTTAACTTTTTAATTTTAGTTGGGTCTGTTGTGATGTTGCTGGATTCATCTCTTATTCGGATTATTTGTGCCTTGCATTCTTTTCTTTTGTGAGTTTTGCTAGTGGTTTGTTGATTTTATTGACCTTTTCAAAGAACCAACTGCTAGTTTTGTTGATAGTTTCAATTGTTTTTCGATTTTCTATTTCATTTATTTCTGCTCTAATTTTTATAATTTCAGGTTTTTTA